>NW_026138025.1:452500-708430 GCF_019393585.1 Leptopilina boulardi
CTAGGTAGTATAACTGTGTAGAAACTAAATAATATTACTGTCGCGGAACTAAATAGTTTCCATATAGTGTAAGTATCTAGAAACTAGATAGTATAACTGTCTAGAAACTACATACTTTAACTATATAAAAACTAGATAGTTTAACAGTGTAGAAACTAGATAGTATTACTGTCTATGAACTAGATAGTTTAACTGTATAGAAACTAGATAGCACAACTGTCAAGAAACTAGATAGTATAACTGTCTAGAAAATAGATAGTGTAACTGTCTAGAAACGAGAAAGTATTACTGTCAAGGAACTAGGTAGTATAACTGTGTAGAAACTAGATAGTATAACTGTCTAGGAAATAGATAGTTTAACAGTCTAGAAACGAGAAAGTATTACTGTCTAGGAACTAAATAGTATAACTGTATAGAAAGTAAATAATATTACTGTCGCGGAACTAAATAGTTTCCATATAGTTTAAGTATCTAGACACTAGATAGTATAAGTCTAGGAACTAAATAGTATAACTGTATAGAAACTAGATAGTATAACTGTGTAGAAACTATATAATATTACTGTCGCGGAACTAAATAGTTTCCATATAGTGTAAGTATCTAGAAACTAGATAGTATAACTGTCTAGAAACTACATAGTTTAACTATATAAAAACTAGATAGTTTAACAGTGTAGAAACTAGATAGTATTACTGTCTATGAACTAGATAGTTTAACTGTATAGAAACTAGATAGCACAACTGTCAAGAAACTAGATAGTATAACTGTCTAGAAAATAGATAGTGTAACTGTCTAGAAACGAGAAAGTATTACTGTCAAGGAACTAGGTAGTATAATTGTGTAGAAACTAGATAGTATAACTGTCTAGGAAATAGATAGTGTAACAGTCTAGAAACGAGAAAGTATTACTGTCTAGGAACTAAATAGTATAACTGTGTAGAAAGTAAATATTATTACTGTCGCGGAACTAAATAGTTTTCACATAGTTTAAGTATCTAGACACTAGATAGTATAAGTCTAGGAACTAAATAGTATAACTGTTTAGAAACTAGATAATATAACAGTGTAGAAACTTGATAGTATTACTGTCAAGGAACTAGATAGTATAACTGTGTTGAAACTAAATAATATTACTGTCGCGGAACTAAATAGTTTCCATATAGTTTAAATATCTAAAATTTCTTTGTTTTGTTGGAGTTTTTCAATCGAAATTAATTTTGAGAACCGCTGATTCGCGAGATAGCAAAATTTATCACCTGTATAACATCCGGACAGATGCTTCGAATGCAATATGTATATATATATATATATAGATGTAACGCGAAAGGTTTGCTTTCTACATAATTTTTATAATCGAATTTTTTTTAACCAAAAACAAAAACAAATTTTCAGCAAAAATTCCTGATTCTTTTTGTCAAGTCGAAAAAATGTAATAATCCTAATGCAGTTTTACAAATGATAAAAATTTTTGATTTTCGTTCACTATATACATATATATATATATTAGTTGAGAGAGAAAAAGAGAGATATAGAGAAAGAAAAAAGGCGGCTTAGACTTTGAAAAATCATCTATACATGTCCTTCGGAATCGATCAGGTGTCGAAAAGGTGATCTCTCACGCACTCAAAATGGTTCTTATATATATATATATGATGCGAGTGAAAAAAAGAAACAAAGTGGGGGTTGGAAGGGGGGGGGGGTCGATCTCATTTCGAAACGTGAATGAGCCGGCGGCTACCTCAAACGAGCGAGAGACTCACTATATATCCTATCTCTCGCACTGCCTTGTCGAGGTTCACACTTTTTTTTAAAACCAATCCCCACTCATTTTCTCTCTCTCTCACTCTCTCGTCGTCGTCATCATCATCATCATCATTATATTGGCTTATTCTCTTTCTCTGATGCGGCTTTTTCATGTTTTTCTTTAAAGGATGAACAATGTAAAGTAGCGTTGGATTGTAACACAGGAAGCCTGAAGGACCTGTACAACAATGATGCACCATCTTTTTTCTTTTACTCTCTTTCTCTCTCTCTCTCTTTCTATATATATATATACATAGGTAATATAACTAATCAACTCGCATACAGAATAGAATTTTTTATATCTATCATTTCGTCTTTAGTAGAATCCTGATTTTATTTATTTTGTCATTTTAGTTTAGAGCAAAAAAAAAAAAAACTATATGGAAACTATATAGTTTCTGGTTAGTTAAACTATATAGAAACTATCTAGTTTCTATATTAATACTATACAGAAACTATCTAGTTTCTAAATACTTAAACTGTTTTGAAACTATCCAGGCCCTATTTAGTAAAACTGTATGGAAACTATATAGTTTCTAGATAGTTAAAATATGTGGAAACTATGTAGTTTCTACACACTTATACTATACAGAAACTATGTAGTTTCTAAATACTTAAACTGTTTAGAAACTATCCAGGCCCTATTTAGTAAAACTGTATGGAAACTATATAGTTTCTACACACGTATACTATACAGAAACAATGTAGTTTCTAAATACTTAAACTTTTTAGAAACTATCCAGGCCCTATTTAGTAAAACTGTGTGGAAACTATATAGTTTCTAGATAGTTAAAATATGTGGCAACTATCTAGTTTCTACACACTTATACTATACAGAAACTATGTAGTTTCTAAATACTTAAACTTTTTAGAAACTATCCAGGTCCTATTTAGTAAAACTGACTGGAAACTATATAGTTTCTAGATAGTTAAACTATGTGAATACTTTCTAGTTTCGAGATATTTAAAATATATGGAAACTATTTAGTTTCTGGATAGTTAAATTATATAGTAACTATCTAGTTTTCATATAGTTAAACTATTCCAAAACTGTCTATTTTTCATATAATCAAACTATATAGAAATTATTTAATTTTTAGATTATTTAAAAGGATCCGGGCAGTTTTATTATACAGTTTCCTATAGATACTGTACTTATATGGTAAACTATCTAGTTTCTACATTCTTAAACTATACAGAAAATATCTAGTTTCTAGTTTTTTAAACTATAGAAACTATTTAGTTTTTAGATTATATAAAAAAGGTCCTGACAGTTATACTATCTAGTTTCTAGACAGATGTACTATCTAGTTTCTACACACTTATACAATCTATTTTCTAGACAATATATTACTATCTTGGTTTCATGATACTTAAACTATATGGAAACTATAGAGTTTCTGGCTATTTGAACTATATAGAAACTATATAGAAACTATCTAGTTTCTATATTTATACTATACATAAATGATGTATTTTCTAAATACTTAAACTGTTTAGAAACTATCCAGGCCCTATTTAGTAAAACTGTATGGAAACTATATAGTTTCTAGTTAGTTAAAATATGTGGAAACTATCTAGTTTCTACACACTAATACTATACAGAAACTATGTAGATTCTAAATACTTAAACTGTTTAGAAACTATCCAGGTCCTATTTAGTAAAACTGTATGGAAACTATATAGTTTCTAGATAGTTAAAATATGTGAAAACTATCTAGTTTCTAGATATTTAAAATATATGGAAACTATTTAGTTTCTGGATAGTTAAATTATATAGTTACTATCTAGTTTTCATATAGTTAAACTATTCCGAAACTGTCTAGTTTGTATATAATCAAACTATATGGAAACTGTTTAATTTTTAGATTATTTAGAAGGATCCGGACATAGTAATACTATCTAGTTTCTAGGCAGATGTACTATCTAGTTTCTACACACTTATACTATCTATTTTCTAGACAATATATTACTATCTTGGTTTCAAGATACTTAAACTATATGGAAACTATATAGTTTCTGGTTAGTTAAACTATATAGAAACAATCTAGTTTCTATATTTATTCTATACAGAAACGATGTATTTTCTAAATACTTAAACTGTTTAGAAACTATCCAGGTTCTATTTAGTAAAACTGTAGGGAAACTATATAGTTTCTAGATAGTTGAACTACGTAGAAACTATCTAGTTTCTATATTTATTCTATACAGAAACGATGTATTTTCTAAATACTTAAACTGTTTAGAAACTATCCAGGTTCTATTTAGTAAAACTGTATGGAATCTATATAGTTTCTAGATAGTTAAACTATGTGGAAACTATCTAGTTTCTAGATATTTAAACTATATGGAAACTATTTAGTTTCTGGATAGTTAAATTATGTAGAAACTATCTAGTTTTCATATAGTTAAACTATCCAGAAACTGTCTAGTTTTCATATAGTTAAACTATCCAGAAACTGTCTATTTTTTATATAATTAAACTATATGGAAACTTCTGAGTTTCTAAATATAGATTTTTAAAAATAAAATTTCCGAAATCTGAGAGAGGGAAGGTCAAAAACGTATATATATATGTGTAAGCAATTAGATGGGTAGGAAGTCGCTACGGCAAGATAGGCGAGGCAAACGCGAATTTAACATGGATGCAAAGTGAATACAGCAAACCGTGTGTGCGGCTTCTTAATTGCTTTTAATAATAGGTGTAAGGCCCTTAAAAACCAACTGACGATGGTGGCAATGCGTCTGTATATATACATTACACATTATATTTATAGTTAACCGCGCTTAGTTTATGTATATATACACTTGTATGTGTATATATATGACATGCGTGTATAAAGCATATCGCGTTATAACTGAAACGCAAAATTTCACACTTCAATAACTGTGTTTGTAATAAAATTTCAAAGTATTTCTTCTTTCTATTATATTTAAAAAAAACATTTATATATATAGTTTAAAACGAACATAACCTCAAAAATTAAAGTCCTTAGTCTTCCGTTATATAGACCAAACATAACCTCAAAATTCTAGGGCATAGGTTTCTAGATTCAAACTTAACCTCAAAATTCAAGGTCATAGATCATTCATAACCTCAAAATTCGTCAACCTATATACTTTATTACATATCCAAAAACTATATATATAGTTTCCATATAGTTTTACTATCCAGAAACTAGATCATAGGAAAAACAAAGTGTTATTTTAACACCAGAATTTGTGTTAAAATAATACACAACAAATTTTACCCTAATTGTGGGTTAATAATCTTATGGATTTTAGCATTGGAGAAAATTATACCCGCAACAAAAAATAACACCAAACTTGTTTCTGTGATAGTTTTTATACAGTTTTACTAAACTAGATAGTTTCCACGTAATTTAACTATCTTGAAACTATAGTTTCCATACAGTTTTTTACTATACAGAACCTACAGATTTTTCATACAGTTTTACTACCTAGGACCTAGATAGTTTTCATACAGTTTTACTATGTAGAAACTAAATAGTTTCTATATGGTTTTACTATATATAGATCCTAGATAGTTTCCATACAGTTTTACTATTTTTTAACTCGATAGTTCCCATATAGTTTTACTATACAGAACCTACAGATTTTTCATACAGTTTTATAGATAAAATTTTAATAATTTTAATACTTGCAAAGCCTTTGAAAAATTAATATTTAAAGTGGAAAATAATAATATAGAGGTTGACTTATATGTTATATTGGATTGGTTATATATATCTGATATAAGTAACGATTAAATTATTATTTTATTATTATATTTTCTAAACTTAAAAAGCGCCACTTGCGAAAACACTCGGAACTATTTACAACAACAACAAAAAAAAAAGAAAAGAAATTTTTATATCCGAATTTGCGTTAATGATCTTCTCATCAAGGCCGGTAGCTGGGAGGAGTTTTATATTAACGCCAAACCCATATATAGAGCAAGCGAGAGAAAGAAAAATCCTTCAGAGTTCTCATTTTAGATGAAAAAAAAAAAAAAAAAAAAAAAAATGATGAGACGAAGAAAAAGAATGGTGATGAAAAGAAAAAAGAGAGACAAGGATGGTAACAAGTATCCGAGGCGGCTCGATCAAGCGTCAATGACTGGACAAATTTCTATATATATATATATATATATATATATATATGTATATACAATAAACGACGGGAAATATTCTGCCAGGGCAAAAATTAGATAAAACAAAACTCCTAAAGAGAGAGAGGGAGAGAGAGAGACTCTCTTTATATATACCGCAATCCGCGCGCGCGATAGAGATGACGAAAAAAAAGGAAGAGATCAAAGAAAAAGGAAGATCTCATTAATAGAAGAATCTTCTAGAGTAATTAAGCTTCTGGCGTTGGGTATATATATGTGTGTGCTTTGGGGTCGGTTCAAAAAGAACCTTCGTTTCCGGTTTTACTATATATATAAATATTTGAATTAAAAACTACTTTAAAACCTACATTGAACCAAAATCATACTCTTATTATGACCTTAATAAACCTCTACATTGAAACTACTGTGATTCTATACTTATAAATTATTTTAAAATTGGACCTACATTCGACGTAGTTTAAACCTACATTCGACCTACTTTTAACCTACATTTATTTTTTAGGTTAATTTTCAACGATGTTCAATCTATTTTTAACATATTTTGAATCTACTTTGAACCTAATTTGATGTATTTTGAACCTAGATTGATCCTATAATTTGACCTATTTTGAACCTACTTTAACCTACATTGACCCTACAATTTGACCTATTTTGAACCTACATTGACCTATAATTTGACCTATTTAGAACCTACTTTGACCTATAACTTGACCTATTTTGAACCTACTTTGACCTACATTGACCTATTTTGAATCTACTTTGACCTACATTGACCTATAATTTGACCTATTTTAAACCTACTATGACCTACATTGACCTACATTGCCTTATAATTTGACCTATTTTGAACCTACTTTGACCTACATCGACCTATAATTTGACCTATTTTGAACCTACTTTAACCTACATTGACCTATTTTGAACCTACTTTGACCTACAATTTGACCTATTTTGAACCTACTTTGACCTAAATTGACCTATAATTTGACCTATTTTGAACCTACTTTAACCTACATTGACCCTATAATTTGACCTATTTTGAACCTACTTTGACCTACATTGACCTATTATGAACCTACTTTGACCTACATTGACCTATAATTTGACCTATTTTGAACCTACTTTGACCTACATTGACCTATAATTTGACCTATTTTGAACCTACTTTAACCTACATTGACCCTATAATTTGACCTATTTTGAACCTACTTTGACCTACATTGACCTATAATTTGACCTATTTTGAACCTACTTTGACCTACATTGACCTATTTTGAACCTACTTTGACCTATTTTCAACCTACTTTGACCTATAAAACCTATGTTGGCCTATATTGAACATAAATTCAACCTACTTTAAACCTAAATTGCATCGACTTTAACCTACACTGAACCTATATATTGTACCTAAATTGAACCAAATTTTTACCTACTTTGAATATTATTGTCATAAACGCTTTATTACAGGGAAAATTTTTTTTTATCTAGAACATAGCGATATGTTTTTCTAGAATATCGAAAAATTTCGCTGTTTTAGTGAAACATACAGCTGTTCTAATGAAACTTATAGTTGTTCTAGGTATAAATATTTTTTTTTGCGTATAGGTAATTTGCTCTGTGTGTGTATTTAAAAATAGTGACAGCGGTGGAATTACAATATATATATATATATATATATATATATATATATATGTATAAGCCTTCGCGCGTCCTTCTCAATATAATTCTCAATCTCTGATCCTCCATTCTCTTTGCTTTATTATGTATAGTGAAATCCAGTAGCTGATTTCAATTCGTTACGGACCAAATAACTCTCCCCAACCGCACGAGATCGAAAAACAAAATGAATCTCGAATCTTGTCCGAGTGATCGTTTTTAATTAAAATCGCCACACTGCCAAGCTGTTTATATCATATATATATATAGAAGCCATGTTATAAAACGTGTTCCATCCAATAAAGGTTAAATAAGTACTTCATATAACTATAACTCTTCTGTTATATTATTAAAATTTGTTCACGATTTTTAGAAAATTAGAAAAATTAAAAGATTAAAATTAAATTTAATTAAAATTAAATTAAGATTAAAATTTCGTTACTGCGTCTATAAATCTAAATTCTTAGTAGAAACTAGATAGATGCTGTCTAGGCAGACTTTTTTTAAAAATATTCTAAATAATTTACAGATGTATTAGATATAGTTTCCATATATACACTGCAAAAATAAGTGACTTATTTGGTATCTTACAATAAGATGTAATATGGAAAAATGGTATCTTCCATCTTAAAAAAAGATATTTTATAAAGTATCTTATTAATATTTAAGATGCTTTTTGCATTTTAACAAGAATTAAAATATTTCTTCCATCTTAAAATGTAAGTTACTTCGGTAAGTTTCTATAAGTAACTTGAAATAAGATATTTGTGGAGTCATAAGATGTTTAGAAAAAAGATGCTTGTAAATTCTAAGATACGTCAGAATTTGAAGTTACTAAAATATAAAATACATTAAGCATCTTACATATGAGGCCATAGTTAACCTCAAAATTTTTTTTATCAAAAATATGTGAAGCACTTTGGCAAAGATATTATTAACATTTTAAACTAAGATATTTCAAATAACTAAAAAGTTACTACCAAAACATCTTAAAAATGACTACCAAAACATCTTATATTAAGATACTTCTTTTTACAGTGTAGTTTTAGAACTTGAAATAGTAAAAAAATAGACATTATAACTGTCTTGTAACTAGATAGTGTAATTGTCTAGAAACTTAATAGTTCCTATATAGTTTATGTAACTAGAATCTAAATAGTACAGCTGTCTAGAAACTAAATAGTACAACTCTCTAGAAACTAATTTGTACAAATGTCTAGGTTTTAGATAGTACAACTGTCTAGGAATAAGATAGTACAACTGTCTAGGAATAAGATAGTACAACTGTCTAGGAATTAGATAGTACAACTGTTTAGAAACTAGATAGTTTCCATATAGTTCAAGTATCTAGAAACTAGATAGTATAACTGTTTAGAAACTAAATTGAATAACTATTCTCGCATGTTTCTAAATAACCCAGATATTTTTTCTATATACTTTATTACATATCCAAAAACTAAATATATACAGTTTCCATATAGTTTTACTATCCAGAAACTAGATCATAGGAAAAACAAAGTGTTATTTTAACACCAGAATTTGTGTTAAAATAATACGCAACAAATTTTACCCTAATTGTGGGTTAATAATAATCTTATGGATTTTAGCATTGGAGAAAATTATAGCCGCAACAAAAAATAACACCAAACTTGTTTCTGTGATAGTTTTTATACAGTTTTACTAAACTAGATAGTTTCCACGTAATTTAACTATCTTGACACAATAGTTTCCATACAGTTTTTTTTACTATACAGAACCTACAGATTATTCATACAGTTTTACTATCTAGGACCTAGATAGTTTTCATACAGTTTTACTATGTAGAAACTAAATAGTTTCTATACGGTTTTACTATATAGATCCTAGATAGTTTTCATACAGTTTTACTATGTAGAAACTAAAAAGTTTATATACGGTTTTACTATATATAGATCCTAGATAGTTTCCATACAGTTTTACTATTTTTTAACTAGATAGTTCCCATATAGTTTTACTATACAGAACATACAGATTTTTCATACAGTTTTACTATCTAGGACCTAGATAGTTTTCATACAGTTTTACTATGTAGAAAATAAATAGTTTCTATACGATTTTACTATATAGATCCTAGATAGTTTTCATACAGTTTTACTATGTAGAAACTAAATAGTTTCTATACGGTTTTACTGTATGTATATAGATCCTAGATAGTTTCCATACAGTTTTACTATTTTTTAACTCGATAGTTCCCATATAGTTTTACTACACAGAACCTACAGATCTTTCATACAGTTTTACTATCTAGGACCTAGATAGTTTTCATAAAGTTTTACTATGTAGAAACTAAATAGTTTCTATACGGTTTTACTATCTAGGACCTAGATAGTTTTCATACAGTTTTACTATGTAGAAACTAAATAGTTTCTATACGGTTTTACTGTATGTATATAGATCCTAGATAGTTTCCATACAGTTTTACTATCTAGGACCTAGATAGTTTTCATAAAGTTTTACTATGTAGAAACTAAATAGTTTCTATACGGTTTTACAATATATAGATCCTAGATAGTTTCCATACAGTTTTACTATCTAGGACCTAGACAGTTTTCATAAAGTTTTACTATGGAGAAACTAAATAGTTTCTATACGGTTTTACAATATATAGATCCTAGATAGTTTCCATACAGTTTTACTATCTAGGACCTAGACAGTTTTCATAAAGTTTTACTATGTAGAAACTAAATAGTTTCTATACGTTTTTACAATATATAGATCCTAGATAGTTTCCATACAGTTTTACTATCTAGGACCTAGACAGTTTTCATAAAGTTTTACTATGTAGAAACTAAATAGTTTCTATACGGTTTTACTATATATAGATCCTAGATAGTTTCCATACAGTTTTACTATTTTTTAATTAGATAGTTTCCATATAGTTTAACTATCTAGATAAATGTTGGTTATATTTCTATCTAGTTTCGGTATATTTCAACTATATATACAGTGACTATATAACTTCGCTAATATTCTTCTTGAGCCAGGAGAAAAAAAAGTGTGTGCAATAATTTTTTTTTTTCAATCCAGAGGCAAAGAATATATGATTCAGCCACGTGAGGTGAGGGCTTTTTTGATAAATTAATTTGCACCGGAAATGCTTGACAGAGAAATGACGCCATTAGCGTGCGCGCGGTGTGCCGAAATATAAGCGCGGAGAACTATAATTCCTGTTTCTTTTGTTGTATATATGTGTGTGTGTGAGAAGATCCGACAATAGTTTTATCATATTCCATATGCTGGAAGATGAAAAAAGGGAAGGGGATGAGAAATGGATCCGAGATCCTGGAATGCAGAAAATTTTGTTGAATTAACTTTAGTAATTTTGATCTTGGTATATATATATAGTAGTAGTAGTAGTAGTAGTAGTAGCAGGGACCACCTTCGGTAGCGGATTTTTTTTTCTATACTTCTTTTATTGAATTGTCTAAACTCAGCGAGTGGTCCAAGAAATGAATGCAAGAAGCTATCAAAATTTTTGTTTTTGATTGTATATATATTATATATATATATATATATAGTCAAAAGAAAAATATAAACGATGTTTCTATTCGTGTATTATTTTGTACATTATGAATTTTTTTGCTTTTTTTTTGTTACAGATGATTTAAAGAACAAGAGGACCAAAAATAAGGGGAAAAAATGACGAGGAAAAATATACAAATTCTCTTCCTGAAGAAGTGAGTAAAAATTGATATATTTTTCCTTTTCTTATCCGTAATTACAATTATTTTAATCTTTTATTACATAAAAATACAAATTTCGGGGAAAAAAAGGGAAAATTTATTACGGAATGACCCAAAAAAAAATTCAAAAAAGCGGTTATAACTTCACTCAGAAAAATGGTATATTTGTCTCCAAGCCTACTAACTCATTTATTTGTTGCAAATATATTTTATTTCATTGAAATAAAAAATTTATTTGAGCCAAAGAAAAATTTATTTCTGACAAATAAAATTTTTATTTACGCCAAATAAATAAGTTAGTAGGCTCTGAGACAAATATACGTTTATTTAACACAAATATATATATGACACATGCTTGAAAGACGAAAAAAAAAATTTAGAAAAAAAAGCGAATAATCTTTATGGAATGTCCCAAAAAAAAAAAAAACATCCAAAAAGCGCTTATAACTTCTAAAAATTCTACAGATCCTTAACGAAATTTGATAATTATATATTCTTTGCGATAAATAACATTCTTTTACTGCAAAAAGATACAAATTTAAAAAAAAAAATGAGAATTTATTGTGGAATGACCCAAAAAAAAAATCCAAAAAACAATTGTAACTTTTAAAAAAATTACCCGATCTTGATGAAACTTGGTAATTATAGGTTCTTTGCAATAAATTACATACAAAAATGGTGAAAAAATAAAAATTTTTAAAAAAAAACAAATATTTATTACGGAATGACCCAAAAAAAAAATCCAAAAACCAATAAAAATTATGCCTTTTTGTTAAAATAAATTTTGAATTTTTTTTTGCCTCTAAAGGATGTTATTCATTGCAAAGAGTATAATTACGAAATTTTCTAGTAATCCGTTAAATTCTTTAGAAGTTATAACCGTTTTTTGAATTTTTTTTTGGGGGGACATTCCATAATGATTTTGGGCTTTTTTTAAAAAAATTTTAAATTTTTTCGCCTTTACAGGATGTCATTCATTGCAAAAAAAAATATAAATACCAAGTTTTATCAAAATCCGGTAGTTTTTTTTTTGAAAGTAACATCAGTTTTTTGAATTTTTTTTGGGGTCATTCCATATTAAATATTAGTTTTTTGCAAAAAAATTTGTATTTTTTCGTCTTAGAATGATGTCGTTCATATTGCAAAGAACATAATTATAAAAATTTTATAGTAATCCGGTAGTTTTTTTGAAATTAACATCAGTTTTTTGAATTTTTTTTTTGGGGTCATTCCGTAATAAATTTTCGCTTTTTATTCTTTTGTATTTTTTCGTCTTTGAATGATGACGTTCACTGGAAAGAACATAATTACGAAATTTTCTAGTAATCCGGTAGTTTTTTTGAAAGTAACATCAGTTTTTTGAATTTTTTTTTTTGGGTCATTCCGTAATAAATTTTTGCTTTTTATACTAAATTTGCATTTTTTCGTCTTTGAGTAATATTATTCATTGTAAAGAACATAAGTACGAAATTTTATAGTATAATCCGGTAGTTTTTTTGAAAGTTACAACAGTTTTTTTTGAATTTTTTTGGGGTCATTCCGTTATAAATTTTCGCTTTTTATACTAAATTTTTGTTTTTTCATCTTTGAATGATGTCGTTCATTGCAAAGAACCTAATTACGAAATTTATTGTAAACCGGTAATTTTTTTGAAAGTTACAACAGTTTTTTTTGAATTTTTTTGGGGTCATTCCATATTAAATATTGGTTTATTGAAAAAAAATTGAATTTTTTCGTCTTTGAGTAATATTATTCACTGCAATGAAAGTAATTACGAAATTTTCTAGTAATCTGGCAGTTTTTTTGAAAGTAACATCAGTTTTTTGAATTTTTTTTTTGGGGTCATTCTGTAATAAATTTTTGCTTTTTTATACTAAATTTGTATTTTTTCGTCTTTGAGTAATATTATTCATTGTAAAGAACATAATTACGAAATTTTATAGTAATCCGGTAGTTTTTTCGAAAGTTACAACAGGTTTTTGAAATTTTTTTTAGGGTCATTCCATATTAAATATTTGTTTTTTGAAAAAAATTTGTATTTTTTTCGTCTTTGAGTAATATTATTCATTGCAAAGAGCATAATTACGAAATTTTCTAGTAATCCGGTAGTTTTTTCGAAAGTAACATCAGTTTTTTGAATTTTTTTTTGGGGTCATTCCGTAATAAATTTTCACTTTTTATACTAAATTTTTGTTTTTTCATCTTTGAATGATGTCGTTCATTGCAAAAAACCTAATTACAAAATTTTATTGTAATCCGGTAGTTTTTTTGAAAGTTACAACAGTTTTTTTTAATTTTTTTGGGGTCATTCCATATTAAATATTGGTTTTTTGCAAAAAAAATTGTATTTTTTCGTCTTTGAGTAATATTATTCACTGCAATGAAAATAATTATGAAATTTTCTAGTAATCCGGTAGTTTTTTTTTAAAGTTACAACAGTTTTTTGAATTTTTTTTTTTTGGTTCATTCCGTAATAAATTTTCGCTTTATATACTAAATTTGTATTTTTTTCGTCTTTGAATGATGACGTTCATTGCAAAGAACCTAATTACGAAATTTTATTGTAATCCGGTAGTTTTTTCAAAAGTTACAACAGTTTTTTGAATTTTTTTTTTGGGGTCATTCCATATTAAATATTGGTTTTTTGCAAAAAAATTGTATTTTTTTCGTCTTTGAGTAATATATTATTCATTGCAAAGAACATAATTACGAAATTTTTTTAGTAATACGGTAGTTTTTTCGAAATTTACAACAGTTTTTAAAATTTTTTTTTGTGGTCATTCCGTATTAATTTTCCGTTTTTTTTTTAATTTGTATTTTTTCCTCTTTAAATGATTTAATTCATTGCAAAGAAAATGATTACGAATTTTTACAGTAATCCGATAGTTTTTTTTTTTAAAAGTTATAATTGTTTTTTTGGGGTCATTCCATAAGAAGTATATTATTTTTTTTTTACATTGTTATTATTCGAATAATTTCAGTTTAAAGCAATAAATTTGAATTATTTTCCAAAAAAAAAAAAGGTGGGGTAAAAGTGTCCAATTAAGACGTACTAATAAAAAATGATGACAAAATAAAGAAAGTTTAGAGGAAATTTTATAATATATACAATATATACATATTATATATATATACTGAATAGGATTAAGACAAATTACCAGCATTAAGGGCGTGTACAAGTCATTTTTCGATATTGGTTTGTATGGGTATTTTGTATTCTAAAAATACAAATATATTTTATATTCATAAAAATTTCATTCACAGAAACAAGAATTGAAAAAAGGGTACGCGCCTCTTTCCAATATATATATATATATATATATATAGTAACATTTAGCAAACACCCCAAAAGTGACAAATTATTTTCCTTTAACAAAAACCCCTTCGTCGATGCATTTATTAAAAATGAAAATTTTGCTGAGCAAATGATTCTCTCTTAAATTTGTGGTAGACCACACGTATAATAATAATAATAATAATAATAATAATAATGGCTTTGAGAGTTTTGAAAATTGGGCGGTTCACCACACAAAAACACCAAACAATAGGGATTAGGGTGTCGATTTGGGCGTGGTGGGCGCGGGAAAAATGAGAGAGAGAGAGATAGATAGAGAGAGTGAGTGAGTGAATTTTGACAAATTTACAACAGCACCAATGACGGATAATGCCGCTAAATACTTTTCTTCACTTTTCATATATTGACAGGGTATGAGAGAGACTCTTCAAAAGTTGTATGCAAACGTTGAGTCAATATATATATATGAGAGATATTTCCAAAAATGAGAAAAGTCATCATTTAACGGCGGGATGCTGGGAAAGTCAAGTTTTACCCCTTTAGAAAATTTGTTTGTTTGTTTGTGTTTTTTTTTGCAAAATAATAAATTTTTTTTTTTCTAAAAATTATTTTCAATTTTTATTTGATTTTTTTTAAAAATGTACAATAAAAAAAAAAAATTACAAATTTAGTGAATTTAAAAAATATATTTAAATAAAAAAATTTAATTAATTTTTGTTGTCCGGGACTTTAATAAAAAAAAATTTTTTTTTTTTTTTAATTTTATTAAACTTTCGGTGCCCGGAACTATATAAGAAAAAACGGATTTTTTTGTTTACTTACTTTTTGGCGCCCGGGACTCTAATAATAATAATAATAAAAATTTAAAAAAAACAGTTTTATAAATTATTTCTTTTTTGAGTCCTGGGACTTAATTAAAAACCATTTTTTTTTTTTAATATTTGGAATTAAATTAATTTTTTCGCCCCCAGAACTGTAATAGTAATTAGATATTAATAAAAAAAAAATAGTTTTTATAAATTTTTTTCAAAAATTTTTTGTGTCCCGGGACTATAACAAAAACCGGTTTTTTATGTTTACTTAGTTTTGGTGCCCAGGACTATAATAATAATAATAATAATAATAATAATATTAAAAAACAGTTTTATAAATTTTTTTTTTTTTGAGTCCCGGGACTTAAATAAAAACTATTTTTTTTAAATATATAGAATTGAATTAATTTTTTCGTCCGGGACTGTAATAGTAATTACGTATTAATAAAAAATCAGTTTTTATAAATTTTTTTTTTTAATTTTTGGTGCCCGGGACTTTACTAAAAAAATTTTTTTTTCATTTTTCTTAAACTTTTGAAACAGATTTATAAATTATTTATTTTTTGCGTTCTGGAATTATAACAATAATAATAATAAATAAAAAACAGTTTTTTAAATTATTTATTTTTTGCGTCCCGGGACTATAACGAAAACCGGTTTTTTTTATGTTTACTTAATTCTGGCACCCGGGACAATAATAATAATAATAATAATAATAAAACAGATTTATAAATTATTTATTTTTTGCGTCCTGGGATAATAACAATAATAATAATAATAATAAACAGTTTTTTTAATTATTTATTTTTTGCGTCCCGGGACTATAACGAAAACCGTTTTTTTTTTATGTTTACTTAATTTTGGCGCCCGGTACTATAATAATGATAATAATAATAATAATATTAAAAAAACAATTTTATAAATTATTTATTTTTTTTGAGTCCCGGGACATAAATAAAAACTGTTTTTTTTTTTTTTAAATTTAAAATTGAATTAATTTTATCGCCTGGGACTGTAATAATAATATATTAAAAAAAAAAAAACAGTTTTTATAATTTTTGGGTCCCGGGACGATAATAAAAACCAGTTTTTTTTTATATTTTCTTAATTTTGGCGTCCGGGACAGTAATAATAATAATAATAATAAAACAGATTTATAAATTATTTATTTTTTGGGTCCTGGGATAATAACAATAATAATAATAAAAAACAGTTTTATAAATTATTTATTTTTTGCGTCCCGGGACTATAACAAAAACCGGTTTTTTTTTCATGTTTACCTAATTTTGGCGCCCGGAGCTTTAATAATGATAATAATAATAATAATAATAATAATAATAATAATATTAAAAAAACAAATTTTATTAATCATTTATTTTTTTGAGTCCCGGGACATAAATAAAAACTGTTTTTTTTTTAAATTTAGAATTGAATTTATTTTGTCGCCTGGGACTGTAATAATAATAATAATATATTAATAAAAAAACATTTTTTATAATTTTTGGGTCCCGGGACGATAATAAAAACCAGTTTTTTTTTATATTTACTTAATTTTGGCGTCTGGGACTTTAATGAAAAACAGTTTTTGTTACTTCTTATTAAATTTTCACGTCCGGGACTTTAATAAAAACCAGTTTTTTTTCCCTTTTATCCAATTTTTGCGCCCGGGACTGTAATAAAAAAAATAATAAAAAAAAAAAAACGGTTTCTTAAATAGAAAATTTTTTTTTTCTAATTTTTGCTGCCCGGGATAATTTACCCCGTCTTTTTTTGAATTTAGAAAAAAAAATTTTTAAATCCTATATTTTTTGCGTCTACGTGGATTTAAAAAAAATGTAATAATTGAAGATAATTTTTGAATTTAAAAAAAAAAAAACAGTGGCAAAAGAGAATTTTTGTTAATTTTTTTTTGTACGTATATATATATATATATATATATATTTTCTATAAGTTATTGCTTCCTCTTTTTTTTTTTTGGTTATACCCATAACAAGAGGATTATGAGGGATTAAGTATAAGGATACATGGAGGTGGAGTTCGTATACAGAGTGAGCGCGGTATTTAACGTCGGATTAGGCGGACTGTTGGCACTCCGGTACCTTAAGAATTGGCAAAACTTGACTGTTAATCTGGTTAAAATTCCCTATTTAAACATACGAAACATACACAAAAACCTTTTTGACTTTTTCAAGATTTTAAAAGGCAGTTACAGACAAAATATTTTGAGGATCAATCCTTGAAAATTTTTTCGAAATTTATCATTTATTATATATATATATATATATTTTTTAAAGTAATAAAAATATTGTTTCAGAAAAAAAGGGGTAATAGTGACATATGTATCCTTTTTACCCCGGTTCAATTGTGATTAATCAGTTAATTAAATTTGTAAGAATAATTTTTATTTTCTATATATATATATATAATATTCAATATTTGTAAACGAAGACAAAAGTCGATGGGGTCAAAATTACATAATGTCGCTTTTACCCCAAGGGGGGGGGGGAGGTTTTGATATTTTTTGAATATAATTCAAATTAAATTTTCGTTAATATTCTCCGGTTCAATAAATATAATTTTTTTAATATAAATATAAAAAAAGGTGGGGTAAAAGTGACATAAGTCGTTTTTACCCCGGTTTTTTTTTTTTTTTTTTTGCTATTTTGTTTAGAATAATAAAATATAGAAAATATATTTTTTTCCAAAGTATAATTTAATTTTTTTTAATCAATATAGTGCCAAAAAAAAGTGGGGTAAAAGTGACATATATATATGTATATCGTTTTTACCCCGTGGAGTATTTTTGTTTAGTATATAATAAAATAAAAAATATAATTATTTTCTACGTTACAATAAATGATATATTTTATATTAAAATATAATGTCCAAAAAAATTACGGTAAAAATGGTATATATGTCGCTTTTACCCCGGGGTGGGGGGGGGGGCGGGAGGTTTGCTATTTTTCTTAGTATAATAAAGTATAGAAAATATGTTAATTTTTCTACAGTACAATATATTTACATTTTTATATATCAATATAAAATTATATTTTGGCAAAAAAAAAAAAAAAAAAATGGGGTAAAAGTGACATATATGTATCTTACTATAGAATTAACAAAGTGGGGTAAAAGTGACACACAATTACCTTGTTTTAATTAACAATATTTTTTAGTATAATATAGTGAAATATAAATATTTTCATTGAAATCATAGAGGAAAAAATGAAGAGTGGGGTAAAAGTGAACATGTGTCGTTTTTACCCCGTGTTTAATAAAAAAAAAATTGTATATATAGAAAATAATAGTTAAAAAAAAAGAGGTCGCGTGCTCTTTTAAGCTCGTAAATTTTTTTTTTTTTTTTTGAAAATCATAAATTTATTGAATTGCTAAAGGAAAACAATTATATATATAGAAGGTGAAATAACTTTTTGAAGTAAACTTCTTTTAGGTTGTAAATAATTGCGAGAAACTTGTCCGTTTTCTCTCTCTCTCTCTCTCTCCATTTATCTCTCTCTTTAGGCAATTTTTCGTCAATTATTTTTCAACGCCAAGGACTTGCATTTTCCTTTTTGTGAAGAATTTTTCAGTTTATTATATAATAATATATTGGTTTTGACGAGTATAATAAATACCCTCGAAAAGAATTTACCGGCTGGGATTGTAAAATCATTTATTCGTTATAATGGCTCACCTCTCTAAACGAGCAGGTTGCTAAAAGTTATACACACGCGCGTTTTGACTATATATATATATATATATATATATATATATATATATATATATGTATATTGAAGTTTTCCCCTCCCCAAAAAAAAATTTCCAAATCCATTAAAAAAGGGACTTTTAAATTTCCAAAAACTGTGTGTGTTTTTTTTTTCGTTTTCTTTGTTTCTTTTTTAAAAGAATTTTCATTTTTTGAATTTTTCTAACGACAAAAATTCCAATTAACCGAATTTAAAAAATTTGTCTGAATTTTTTTTTTTTTTTTTTTTTTTTTTTTTTTTTACGAATTTTCAAATTGTGTAAATTTTTTACTGACGCCGAATTTTCATTTTTGTCCGAAATTACAAAAAATCGTCGAAAACACAAATAATCGACAGAAAAAGATTTCGGCACATATGTAATTTCGGATAAATTAAAATTCGTACAATTTGAAAATTTGAGTAAATAAATATTCGAAAAAATTAAAATTCCGTTAACTTAAAATTCGGACAAATTAAAATTCCGCTAACTTAATATTCAATCAAATTAAAATTCGGACAAATTAAAATTCGTATATATTAAAATTCGGTCAAATTAAAATTCCGCGTTTACTTAAAATTCGGCCGAATTAAAATTCCGTTAACTTAATATTCAGCCAAAATAAAATTCGGCCACATTAAAATACTATTCCGTCAAATTAAAATTCGGACAAACAAAATTCGAATATATTTAAAATCGGCCAAATGAAAATTCCGTTAACTTAATATTCGGTCAAATTAAAATTCCGTTTACGTAAAATTCGGCCAAATTAAAATTCTGTTAACTTAATATTCGGTCAAATTAAAATTCGGCCAAATTAAAATTCCGTTAACTTAATATTCAGCCAAAATAAAATTCGGCCACATTAAAATACTATTCCGTCAAATTAAAATTCGGACAAACAAAATTCGAATATATTAAAAATCGGCCAAATGAAAATTCCGTTAACTTAATATTCGGTCAAATTAAAATTCCGTTTACGTAAAATTCGGCCAAATTAAAATTCTGTTAACTTAATATTCGGTCAAATTAAAATTCGCATATCTGAAAATTTTGCCGAATTAAAAATTCGTTAACTTAAAATTCGAATAAATTGAAAATCGAGCAAATTAAAATTTCGTTAACTTAATATTCAGCCAAAATAAAATTCGGCCACATTAAAATACTATTCCGTCAAATTAAAATTCGGACAAACAAACTTCGAATATATTTAAAATCGGCCAAATGAAAATTCTGTTAACTTAATATTCGGTCAAATTAAAATTTGGCCAAATTAAAATTCCGTTTACGTAAAATTCGGCCAAATTAAAATTCTATTAACTTAATATTCGGTCAAATTAAAATTCCGTTAACTTAAAATTCGAATAAATTGAAAATCGAGCAAATTAAAATTCCGTTTACTTGAAATTCGGCTAAAATAAAATTCGGCCACATTAAAATATTCCGTCAAATTAAAAATTTGGACAAACAAAATTCGTATATATTTAAATTCGGCGAAATTTAAAATTCCGTTAACTTAATATTCAGTCAAATTAAAATTCGGTCAAATTAAAATTCGCATATATATAAAAATTCGGCCAAATTAAAAATTCGTTAAACCTAAAATTCAAATAAATTGAAATATGAGCAAATTAAAATTCCGTTTACTTAAAATTCGTCCAAATTAAATTACTATAATAAATTAAAATTTGGTGAATTTGATATTGTTCTCAATTTAAAATTTTGTATAAGATAAAATTTGATTTTAATGAAAATTGTGTTAAATTAAAATTCGATTAAATTGAAAAATTTAATTTAAATTAAAACAAAAAAATTGGATAATTTAGCATAGGTAAAATTTACTTTTTTTTTGGGGGGGGGGGGATTTTACAGTAACGTAATTGATATCGCATATTAGAAAATAGATTATGTATGTATGTATGTATATAAAATATGAGCGCCTTTTTACAATTTCTGATTGCTTCCTCTTTTCCCCTTCTTTTTTTTTTCTTTTAGTGTTAGGATTGTTCGTGTGTGTGTATGTGTGTGTGTGTGTGTTGGTAATAAAAAAAGGAAGGCGTGCCTAAAAGGCTGTCCTCTGATCCCCACCATTTAACTTTAATACCAGAAGGTTGCCACCTTTCTCTCCCCACTTTCAAACACCTCTTTTAACCCTCTCTTCACACTTGGCAAAGTAGTGGCGCGAGACGATGGTTTTCGCTTTTGACATAGCGACATAAATCTCATTTAAAAACGAGATTTTTAAAAATAAAATATGTGATTAATTTGGAAAATGTTTTTTTTTTTTTTTTTTTTTTTTCTTGGAATTGGAGATTTTTTGTTGGAAAATATTTTTCATTTTAATATGGAATTTCATTTGTTATAATTATTATTGAGCGTTCGAATTTTTATTTTGTTCGAATTAGTAAATTTTTGCAGAATTTTCATTAAAACGATTTTTTTTCTATATATTACAGAATTTTTCCTAAAACCGAAAATTCGCTTTACTGAATTTTTATTTGTCAAAATTTTTATTTACTCAAATTTTTTATTTAACATAATAGGCGGATTTTAAAGAATTTTTATTGGCTAGAATTTTTTCATTTTATTTTTTCAGATGAATTTTCATTTGTTCGAATATTATTATTATTATTATTATTATTATTATTATTTGATGGAATTTCTATAAAAACCGATTATTCTGCAGAATTTTTGAATTTAACCGAAAAATCATTTAACAGAATTTCTAATTTGATAGAATTTTCATTTTTGTCCGAAATTGCAAAAAAATTGTGTAATATAGAAAAAATCGTTTTGATGAAAATTCTGCAAAATTAACTAATTCGAAAAAATAAATAAATAACTATAAATACCCATTTAGTGTATAGGCACACACGTTTCGTTGTAAAACTCCAATACATTTTGATTTATAAGACGCAGCGATAAATCTGTCATTTTAATAGTGAGAGAAACCGGGGACATTTAAAAAATTACGCGCGAGCAAATTGAACCTATACGAAGCGAGAGTAAATTAAAAAAAAATTAAGATCTGGACCTAATAATCTAGAAACTAGATAGTTTTTGAATAGTTTAAGAAGTTAAAAAAACTAGATATAGTTTCCAAATAGTTCGAGTATCTAGAAACTGGACAGTAAAACTACTCGAACCTTTCTAAATAATCTAAAAACCAGATAGTTTTAACGTACAGTAAAAATTTAAAAACTATCAAGTTTCTACATAGTTCAACTATCTAGAAACTAGATAGTATAATTGTCCTGATCTTTTTAAGTAATCTATAGATAGTATCCATATTGTTTAAGTATCTAGAAACTAGATAGTTTTCATACAGTTTTACAATATAGAACCTAGATAGTTTACATACAGTTTTACTATCTGGAAACTATTTTCCATACAGGTTTACTGTCAAGAAACTAGTTTCAATACAGTTTTACCATATAGTACTTAGTTTACATACTGTTTTACTATTTGAAAACTATTTTCCATACAGGTTTACTATCAAGAAACAAGTTTCAATACAGTTTTACCATATAGAACCTAGTTAGATTACATACTGTTTTACTATATTTGAAAACTATTTTCCATACAGGTTTACTGTCTAGAAACTAGTTTCAATACAGTTTTACTATATAGAACCTAGATAGTTTCCATATAGTTTTACTATACAGAACTTATATAGTTTCCAGACAGTTGTATTATCTAGAAACTATATAGTTTCCATACAGCCTTACTATATAGAATTTAAATAGTTTCCATACAGTTGTATTATGTAGAAACTGGACAGTTTTCAAACAGTTTTAATATCTATAAGTTGAATAGTTTTCACACAGTTTTACTGTCCAGAAACTAGATACTAATCACATAATTTCGGTATCCAAAAAATAGATTGTATAACTGTCCATATCGTAAAGAATCTTAATAGTTTCTTTACATGTTTACGTATTTAGAAACTAGATAGATTCCATATAGTTCAAGTATCTAGAAACTGGATAGTGAAAGTGTCCGAATCCACCTAAAATTAATTTATAAACTAGAACGTTTGTATATTTTTTTAAGTATCTTGAAACTAAATAGTTTCTATACAGTTTTACTGTCTAGAAACTGGATAGTTTCCATACAGTTCTACTATATAAAACCTAGAATATTTCTATACAGTTGTACTGTCTAGAAACTAGATAGTTTCCATATATTTTTACTGTATAGAAACAAGATAGTTTCCATACAGTTTTACAATATAAAACCTAGAACGTTTCCATACAGTTGTACTGTCTAAAACTCGATAGTTTCCATATAGTTTCGCTATCTAGAAATTAGATAGTTTCCATATAGTTTTACTATCTGGAAACTAGATAGTTTCCATATAGTTTTACTACCTAGAAACTAGATAGTTTCCATACAGTTTTACTATATAAAACCTAGAATATTTCTATACAGTTGTACTGTCTAAAAACTAGATAGTTTCCATATAGTTTTACTATATAAAACCTAGAATGTTTTTAAACAGTTGTTCTGTCTAGAAACTGGATAGATTCCATATAGTTTTACTATCTAGAAACTAGATAGTTTCCATATAGTTTTACTATCTAGAAACTAGAATATTTCTATACAGTAGTACTGTCTAAAAACTAGATAGTTTCCATACAGTTTTACTATCTAAAAACTAGATAGTTTTCATATAGTTGTACTATCTAGAAACTAGAATATTTCTATACAGTTGTACTGTCTAAAAACTAGATAGTTTCCATATAGTTTTACTACCCAGAAACTAGATAGTTTCCGTACAGTTTTACTATTTAAAACCTACAATATTTCTATACAGTTGTACTGTCTAAAAACTAGATAGTTTCCATATAGTTTTACTATATAAAACCTAAAATTTTTTTTTAGTTGTTCTGTCTAGAAACTGGATAGATTCCATATAGTTTTACTATTTAGAAACTAGATAGTTTCCATATAGTTTTACTATCTGGAAACTAGATAGTTTCCATATAGTTTTACTACCCAGAAAGTAGATAGTTTCCGTACAGTTTTACTATTTAAAACCTAGAATATTTCTATACAGTTGTACTGTCTAAAAACTAGATAGTTTCCATAAAGTTTTACTATATAAAACCTAAAAAAAATTTTTTACAGTTGTTCTGTCTAGAAACTGGATAGATTCCATATAGTTTTACTATTTAGAAACTAGATAGTTTCCATATAGTTTTACTATCTGGAAACTAGATAGTTTCCATATAGTTTTACTATCTAGAAACTAGAATATTTTTTTACAGTTGTACTGTCTAAAAACTAGATAGTTTCCATACAGTTTTACTATCTAAAAACTAGATAGTTTTCATATAGTTGTACTATCTAGAAACTAGAATATTTCTATACAGTTGTACTGTCTAAAAACTAGATAGTTTCCATAGAGTTTTACTATATAAAACCTAGAATGTTTCTATACAGTTGTACTGTCTAGAAACTAGATAGTTTCCATATAGATTTACTGTCTAGAAACAAGATAGTTTCCATACAGTTTTACTACCTAGAAACTAGATAGTTTCCATACAGTTTTACTATATAAAACCTAGAATATTTCTATACAGTTGTACTGTCTAAAAACTAGATAGTTTCCATATAGTTTTACTATATAAAACCTAGAATGTTTTTGTACAGTTGTTCTGTCTAGAAACTGGATAGATTCTATATAGTTTTACTATCTAGAAACTAGATAGTTTCCATATAGTTTTACTATCTGGAAACTAGATAGTTTGCATATAGTTTTACTATCTGGAAACTAGATAGTTTGCATATAGTTTTACTATCTGGAAACTAGATAGTTTGCATATAGTTTTACTATCTGGAAACTAGATAGTTTGCATATAGTTTTACTATCTAGAAACTAGAATATTTCTATACAGTTGTACTGTCTAAAAACTAGATAGTTTCCATAGAGTTTTACTATATAAAACCTAGAATGTTTTTATACAATTGTTCTGTCTAGAAAGTAGATAGTTTCCATAGAGTTTTACTATCTAAAAACTAGATAGTTTCCATATTTCGATTGTTTAGAAAGGCTAAAATAGTAAAACTATCTACTTTCTAGATACCTAACTATATGGAATCTGTTTACTGCATCTAGATTGTTTTGAATAGTTTTAGAATAGGTTTCCTAGACAGAATTTAATTTATTTTCCAAATATTAAAATAAGCGAAGAAAATTTTACATTTCTCTTTGTTTATATAAATATATATATATAAAAAAAATTTCCTTTCTTTTTAGTATTTTTTTTCTTCTTAGTAACAAAAAAAAAAATTTTCCAACCTGGCCTCAAGATGTTAACCTCCTGGGCTAATATAATATAAGTATTATATGTATTTTAAAGATATTTCCTCTCTCCTAGAGAGTGAGAGACTTGAACGCAATTTTTGGCCAAAAATATATCTGTCGTAAATCAAAAAATCAAGGATATCTGGCTCCTTGAGCCCTTTTTCTCTCTGTCTTCCTTTTGCAAATGGAATACTACATATACCTTATATTTCACGAGCAAAAGGAAGAGCAAGAGAGAGAGAGGGGGGGGGGTTAAAAGTGAGAGGACGCGGCACCCTCACCACCACCACCACTGTCGAAAAAGCCATTTTCCGGGATCCCATTTTTCGAAAAGTTTTGAACCATTTCTTATGGTCGAACGACGGCCACACGCCAGCCACCATAAACCCCCATAAAGTCATCAACTCGTAAAATTTTCACTTCACTAACAATTTCTTGGGCCTGTGCGTGCTCCCGTAAATCATATAACTACGTTTTTCTTTTTCAACGATTATTTGTCAGTAAACTACCTTCGTGTATATAATGAAGAAATATATATATATACATTTTCAAATAATTTCCTTCAAGTGACCCTGACTCTCTCTCTCTCTCTCTTCCTCTCTCTCTTGCGCGAGTATATTATATTTTATATACTAGAGAAAATTTTTTTTTTTCTTCTACTTTTACGTATTTTTTTTTCTTTTTACCTTCTTCTTCCTCTTCTTCTTTTTTCTTTTTTTTTTTTTGACACTCGAAAAAAAAATTTTATGACAGTATTGGTGTTTTTTTAAAAATATTTTTTTAATTTTTTGCATATAAAGTGAGTTTTTTTTAAAAAAATTTTATTTGAATTTTTATATTTGAATTTTTATCACATTAATTTAAAAGTGTCGAAATTGGAACTGAGAATATCAAATTGATACAAATTTTTATATATCAAATTTGATATTTTTTGGTATTAATTTGATATTTTTTTGTATTAATTTGATATTTTTAAATTAGTATGATATTTAATTGAATTAAATAATTTTTATTTAATTTTTTATTTTTATTTAATTTTTTTAAACATAACCAATATTCTAATTTTTCAAGGTTATAAATTTTCTCCCGTGGCCTATACATATATGATTTTTTCATTTGATCTTAAAAAAAATTTTATGGTTATGAATTATTTTAAGATTTTTAAATTTTGAGGTTATGTTCAGCCAAAGTCTTATAGGACTTTATATTATTTATATATATATATATAGTCTTTATGATAATAGTCCTAAAATAAGGCAAGCACTTTGGCGAACATAACCTCAAAAGTTAAAATTTATGTCTTGAAGTAAATTTAACATCTTAGGCGAACATAACCTCAAAATTTTAGTCTTAAGCTAATTTAAGACATTGGGCAAACATAATCTTAAAATTTTAGTTCTAATATAATAATAATAATAATAATAATAATAGTAAAAATAATTGTTAGTCAATAATAATAATAGTAATAATAATTTTTAGTTAATAATAATAATAGTAATAATTTTTAGTTAATAATAATAATAATAATAGTAAAAATAATTTTTAGTTGATAATAATAATAGTAATAATAATTTTTAGTTAATAATAATATTAATAATAATAATAATAATAATAATTTTTTAGTTTTACATAACCTGAAAATTAAATTTTTTTTTAATTCTACTTTTAATCTTAACCAATCCTTATTTTTGAGTGTTATATTCGCCAATGGCCCATAATGTTGTCATTTAATTTTAAAATTATTAAAGTTATGTCCGCCCAATGTCTTGAGGATTTGAAGACTTAAATTTTGAGGTTATGTTCGTCGAAAGATTTTGTATTTTTTTTTTCTATACGACTATTATCCTAAAGACTTTTTAAGTTCTATAATAATTCAACACCTTGGGCGAATATAACCTCAAAATTTGTGTCTTAAAATAATTCAAGACATTGGGCAAACATAACATCAACATTTTAAGTTGTAATACAATTCAAGACAATGGGCAAACATAACATCAAAATTTTAAGTCGTAATATAATTCAAGACATTGGACAAACATAACCTCAAAATTTTGAGTCTTGATAATAATTAAAAGTTTAATTTAAAAAATTTAATTATTTTAAGAATTAAATTTTGAGGTTATATTTATCGTACATAACCTCGAATTAGATAGAAAATCAGATATTTTTTTTTTGTTAAATTAAAAAGTAACTGTAATTATTACTGTACAGAAATATTTTTTTAAAGGGCTCAATATTATATATATAAGATTGAAAATGAATTTTTCTTTTTTTTTTTTTTACTCAAAATTTTTTGAAGGGCAAGAAATTTTATGATCGTGTTGTATGGAATATATACAATATAGTTGCAAAAGCAGATTTTTATTGCTAAGTCCCGTGAAATGTACATTGGCGTCTATTGTACGTTACATGGCTTTTTGGGGGACTATTGTGTTTCAATTTTGGTGGAGGCCTGCACCTCAAAAAAAAAAAAAAAAAAAAAAAGAAAAATTTTTTTTTCAATATCAAGTCAAGGACACTTTTCAACCCCTTTTACCTAAAGTTAGTATAACTTACTTCCTCCTTTAGGGCTTGTAAAACTTTTTTTTTTTTTTTTTTTTAAATAAAGGGAAAATTATTTTTTTGTTTTATAAATTTTCCTTTAACTTGTATTTGACTTTCTATTGATATTCGTTTCTATATTATTTATTTTCAAAATTTTTTCAAATTTTTTTTTTAGTTTCTTTATTGTTATTTTTCGGCATTTTAGTTACTGTTATTTTTTTACTTTCCTGTTTTTATTTGTTATTTTGTTATTTTTTGGAATTTTTAGTTATT
Source organism: Leptopilina boulardi (assembly GCF_019393585.1). NCBI lineage: Eukaryota > Metazoa > Arthropoda > Insecta > Hymenoptera > Figitidae > Leptopilina > Leptopilina boulardi. The sequence continues at coordinate 480,789 of NW_026138025.1, forward strand.
GTTATTTTTGGTTATTTTTCGTTTTTCATTAGTTGTAATGTTTTAATTTTTTTTTTTTAATTTTGTTAAGGTTTTTTACTTGTTATTTTTCATAGTTTTTATTTGTTAGTTTTTTGCATTTTAGTTATTTTTATTTTTTGATTTGTTATCAAATTTTTTTATTTTTGTTATTTTTATTTGGTTATTTTTTGTTTATTTTGTTATTTTTCAGTTTTTATTTGTTATTATTCGTTATTTTTGGCATTTAAGTAATTCATTGTTATTTTTCAGTTTCTATTTGTTATTTTTTAAATTTTTTTAAAAATTTTTTGTTATTCTTTAGTTTATTTCTTGTTTTTTAGTTATTTTTTTTTGTTATTTGCCGTATTTAATTTGTTATTTTTCATTTTTGGTTATTATTTTCTTTATTTATTTTCCAATATTTAATTTTTCAGTTTTTATTTGTTATTATTTGTTATTTTTGGCATTTTAGTAATTCATTGTTATTTTTCAGTTTCTATTTGTTATTTTAAAAAATTTTTGTTATTTTTTAGTTTATTTCTTGTTTTTTAGTTATTTTTTTTTGTTATTTGCCGTATTTAATTTGTTATTTTTCATTTTTGGTTATTATTTTCTTTATTTATTTTCCAATATTTAATTTTGTTATTTTTGTTGTTTTTCAGTTTTTATTTGTTATTATTTGTTATTTTTGGCATTTTAGTAATTCATTGTTATTTTTCAGTTTCTATTTGTTATTTTTAAATTTTTTGTTATTTTTTAGTTTATTTCTTGTTTTTTAGTTATTTTGTTTATTATTTGCCGTATTTAATTTGTTATTTGTTATTTTTGTTATTTTTCATTTTTGGTTATTATTTTCTTTATTTATTTTCCAATATTTAATTTTGTTGTTTTTGTTATTTTTCAGTTTTTGTTGTTATTATTTTTGTTATTTATTTTGCAGAATTAATTTTGTTATTTTTGTTAATTTTTATTTGTAAATTTTTTTTTTTAATTCAATTTTTCCTATTTTTTTTTTTAAATAAAAAAGAATAGACAATGAACAAAAAAAAAAAATCATATTTTAACGTCAGCCATATGTTTTCACAAATTTTTTTTTCAAATCAATAGATGAATTTCATGGTGCAACTGACACCCGCATGTTTATTTTCAGATGGTTTATATATATAATATAAATTAGTATATTATATATATATATGTATATTGAACAGCGTGGTGTATTTTGGTCCATTATTATCGTCGCGGGTGTTAACAGAATTAGTTACGAGGGTAAATTAATCGAGGACCAATTAGAATTAATAACTTTTTAATTTACGATTCTCTTTTCGATAAAAAGAATTTATTATTAATTATTCCCCTCCCCCCCCCTCCCGTCCCATCTTTCAACACTTTTTAAATAGATATTATTTATATGGTATTATATGGGTATATAATATATTTTATCGATAAGGCCCAAATTTGTTAAAAAAAAAAAAATATTTTGCCTAAAATTTTAGTGTGCAATTAAAAAAAATATATTTTTTTTATATAAAAAAAATTTCATTAAGGCCCCAAATTTCAAAAATTGGGCCTTAAAAATATTTTCTAAGGCCCAAAATAGAGAAAAAAAATTAAATTGTAATAAGTCCCATTTTTATATACATATATCGTATAATTATTTTTCTACTAAAGAAAAAACTATTCTCAATGGCCCAATATTTATGTATTTAGAAAAATATTAATAAGGCCCATTTTTCAAATTATAATGTATATATATAGTTTTACTAAACAAATATTCACTAAGGCCCAATATTTTTAATAGCAAAAAAAAAAATATATATATATATATACTGCCGTGTTTTCTAAAAACTTAGGTAACTGCAAAAAAATCGAAAAATGAGTTTTTTATATCGTTGGAATCGTGGAAAAAAGATACACCTGTTAATGCAAATTATTTTTAAAAATTGTTAATATTATTAATAATAATTTTTGCATAAATAATTGAAAATACCGGTAACTGCAAAAATTGATGAGTGATAATTTGAGAAACTTAGGTAACTGCTATAAAAACTTGGGTGTCTTTGGGTGTTGTGACGTATTTTGTAGGTCGTGATTTGAAGAACTTAGGTAACTGCACCAGTGCCTAAGTTTCTCAAAACACGGACCTCATTTTTCGAGCCCTCGTCGCATGGAAAACTTAGGTAACTACAGAGTGCTATCAGAGCACTGTAGTTACCTAAGTTTTCTATGCGACGAGGCCTCGAAAAAGGAGGTCCGTGTTTTGAAGGACCAAGTAACTGCAAAATCTTATACATTTCTTTAAAATTACAATGTTTTTTGTGCAATTAATAATTTATAATGACAATAAATAATGAAATAAAAAACTCCAATACTATATATATATATATATATATATATATAATTATACCTAAATAATAATTTATCAATTATTGAAAAATTAAGTATTAATTTTAATAAATAACATAAAAGCATTAATAAATTAAGAAAATGAAGTTCAGTAATATGTTTATTTCATGATTAATATATAATTAATTTAGTTCAATTATTTAAAAAATTAAAATCGTTTTTAATTATTTAAATAAACGTTAATAAAGCAGCGAACTACATTACCTACAATAATTTGACTTTAATATTGTAAAATTAAAATAAATTCAATCATTTAGTTTAATATTTGTAAAAAACAATAATTATAATGATAACTTTCGCATCTTATTAAATAATTACACTTTATTATTTATTATTTATTTTTATATTATTTTTTTTTATTTTATTTAATCCTAATATATTTTTACTATTTTTTAATTTTTTTTATGTATTTTATTTTATTTTATATTATTATTTAATATATTCTGAGTTAATACAATATTTGACTCTAATATTGTATAATTAAAATAAATTTAACCATAAAATTAAATATTTTTAAAAAACAATAATTATAGTGACAACTTTCGCAGCTTATTAAATAATTATACACAGAGAAAAATGTTTAGTTAGAGCAACCAAAATTTGGTTGGGCCAACAAAAAAATTTTGTTGGTATTTAAGCAACCAAACTATTTGTTTGAGTCAACCAAAAAATTTGGTTGAGTGTTTACTGTTGGCATAATAAAAATGTTTGGTTAGCTCAACCAAATTTTTTTTGTTAGGTCAACAAAAATTTTTGGTTGATCAAACAAACAGTTTTTTTTTAAATTAAAAATTTTATTCTGCCTTATCTGTTTTCTCTTTTATTTATTTCATTATTTATTTATTAACAATTTAACATTGAATTTATATTTATCCAATTGAAATATTTGTGGATTTTGAAAAATCTCATCTCCGCCTGGGATCGAACCTCTGTTTTAAAACTGAAGGTTGGGAGCTCTAACCACTGGACTACCCATCCTTGTGAGAGATTGAAACTAAATGTTCTGTTAAGCTGAGAGCGAATCAAATTATTTGGTTGTCGCAACCAAACTTTGGTTAGGACAACAAATGATCATTTGGTTTTTTAGACCAAACTATTTTGTTGTGTTAACCAAATAATTTTGATGTCGTAACCAAATAATTTTGTTCTCGTAACCAAATTTTGGTTGGAATTTAAAAATGTTCAACCAAATAATTTTCTTGGCCTAACCAAATGTTTGGTTGAGATAACTCTACGACTTTGTTTCAGTCAACCAAAATTTGGTTACAAGAACCAAAATTGCCTAACCAAACAATTTTGTTGCAAACACTAAATTCTTTTTCTCAGTGTAGTTTATTATTTAATATATTTTTACTATTTTTTGCCCAGAAAGATGAAAATTCTTATATATTCCCTGCAGTTACCTAAGTTTTCTGTGCGACGAGAGGCCTAATACGGGCGCTCGTAGCACGAGGGACCAAGTAACTACCAGTTACCTAAGTTTCTCGTGCGACGACCCTCGAATCAGCATACCGGTAACTACATTTTTAATAATTTATTGAATGTTTAAACAAATACAACATTTATTTTTACATAATTAAAAAGAATAAATTTAGACGAATCGAAGGAACAAAACGGCATTTAAAAATTTTAATTAGGCTTTGCGGTACATATCAATGAAGTTTAAACAGTTTTTCGCGTTTTTCTCGAAATCTTTCATTCTGCAGTTACCTAAGTTTTTAGAAAACACGGCAGTATACATATAAAGCCCATTTTTAGTTACTATAATTACTTATGAATATTTATTTCTAAAGACCTCGCCTCAGTCCCAATATTTATATAATATATGTGTAAATAAAGGCTCAAAAATATATAATTGAGGCCCATTTTTTAGGTTATTATTATTATTATTATGTACTTAAACTGAAAATATTTTCCAAAAAAAACTTTGCCTAAGACCCAATATTTGTATTTGCGTATAAATAAGGCCCAAAAATCGGGCCAAAAAATATATATATAATATACAAGAATATATACATATAAGGCCCATTTGTGGTTATTGAATAATTACTATATACGACTAAAAATAATGTCCAATGTTCTATAGCTAAGATCCAATATTAATATTTAAGGCCCAATATTATGGGCCTTATTAATATAAGGCCCATTTTTTTTTTAATTATTATAATTACTTTTTTTACTAAAAATATTTTCGAAACACCTCACTAAGGCCCAATATTTGTATTTGTGTGTAATAAGGCCCAAATTATATATATATATATATATATATAAGACCAAAGAATATATATATATATATATGTTTACATAAGGCCCATTTGTGGTTATTGTAATTATACTACTATTAAAAAATAATGTCCAATGTCGCCTAGTTGAGGCCCAATATTCGTATTTAAGTCCGAATAATATATACATAAGGCCCATTTTTTTTTTAATTATTATAATTACTTTTTTTTACTAAAAAAATATTTTTTAAAGCCGTCGTTAATGCCCAATATTCTAATGTCTAATAATCTATTAATATTAAGAGCCAAAAATACACATAAGGCCCCCATTTTTTTGTTTATTGTAATTATTTATATTAAAAATATTTTCTAAAGCCCAATATTCGTATATGTGAATGTCTAATAAGGCCCAATATTTGTATATGAATGCAATAAGGCCCAAAATATGCATAAGGCCCATTTTAAGGCCCAATAATTAAATAATATATTTATTAAGAAAATTATTATTAAATACTTATTAGTGTCCAATTATTTATTTTTTTTTGTTAATAATTACAATTTTTATACATATAAATAAGGCTCAAAATTGAGAAAAATTATTTCTTCTACGAAAAAAAAAGAAAATGAAACATGACAATTATAGAAATTTTCACGTTAAATAATTTGTGCATTTTTTTCACGTCCCCCCATATAAGGCCCATTTTTTGTTGTTGTTGTAATTATTCATATTAAAAATATTTTTGCTAAATTTTATTTTCTATTTTTTCTATTTTCTAAGGCCCAATATTTGTATATGAATGTAATAAGGCCCAAAAAATATGCATAAGACCCTAATAAAAATACCGTTTAAGACCGATTTTAAGGCCCAAGAATTAAATAATATTTTTTATTAAGAAAATTATTATTATTAAATACTTATTAGTGCCCAATTATTTATTTGTTTGTTCAAAATTACAATGTTTACATATAAATAAGGCCCAAAATGAGAAAAATTATTATTTCTTCTACGAAAAAAAAAAAGAAAATCGAAGAAAATGAAACATGACAAGAATTATAGAAATTTTCACGTTAAATAATTTGTGCATTTTTTTCACGTCCCCCCATATAAGGCCCATTTTTTGTTGTTGTTGTAATTATTCATATTAAAAATATTTTTGCTAAATTTTATTTTCTATTTTTTCTATTTTCTAAGGCCCAATATTTGTATATGAATGTAATAAGGCCCAAAAAATATGCATAAGACCCTAATAAAAATACCGTTTAAGACCGATTTTAAGGCCCAAGAATTAAATAATATTTTTTATTAAGAAAATTATTATTATTAAATACTTATTAGTGCCCAATTATTTATTTGTTTGTTCAAAATTACAATGTTTACATATAAATAAGGCCCAAAATGAGAAAAATTATTATTTCTTCTACGAAAAAAAAAAGAAAATCGAAGAAAATGAAACATGACAAGAATTATAGAAATTTTCACGTTAAATAATTTGTGCATTTTTGGCACACAATGTGGTCCCCCCCCAAATAAGGCCCATTTTTTATTTATTATAATAACTTATATTAAAAATATTTTCTAAAGCCCTTGCTAAAGGCCCAATATTTGTATATGAATGTAATAAGGCCCAAAATATGCATAAGGCCCATTTTAAGGCCCAATAATTAAATAATCTATTTATTAAGAAAATTATTATTAAATAATTATTAGTGCCCAATTATTTATTTGTTTGTTAATAATTACAATGTTTACATATAAATAAGGCCCAAAATGAGAAAAATTATTATTTCTTCTATACGAAAAAAAAAGAAAATGAAACATGACAAGAATTATAGAAATTTTCACGTTAAATAATTTGTGCATTTTTGGCACACAATGTGGTCCCCCCCCACATAAGGCCCATTTTTTTTGTTGTTGTAATTACTAATATTAAAAATATTTTCTAAAGCCCTTGCTAAGGCCCAATATTTGTATATGAATGTAATAAGGCCCAAAATATGCATAAGGCCCATTTTAAGGCCCAATAATTAAATAATCTATTTATTAAGAAAATTATTATTAAATACTTATTAGTGCACAATTATTATTTATTTATTTTTTTTTTTGTTAATAATTACAATTTTTACATATAAGGCCCAAAATGAGAAAAATTATTATATCTTCTACGAGAAAAAAAAAAAAAGAAAATGAAACATGACAATTATAGAAATTTTCACGTTAAATAATTTGTGCATTTTTGGCACACTATGTGGTCCCCTTCCCCCCCCCCCCTACTCCTTCTTCATCATGTAAAATGGGTCAGTCCCAATTTTATGCCTTTATAACCCGTGCGTTGTGCCATTACGAAAAAAAAAAAAAAATTCCATTCATCTTTCCTCACACAGGTTCAGAAAAATTTTACTGTGAGATGTGTGAACCATTCCACATCTATTGTTAATTTAGAGAAAAATTTAAAGTCCATCTTTCCTCAGCCCCCCCCCCCCTTCTTTTCTACTATTGTAGTCGATCTCCATTTGGTCCTCGTGACACACTTTTTCTTGAAAATTTTAGGGCCACTAGGTCTTTGGGCTACTGTGCTGATGGACACATTTGGCAATTTACGCCCTTCTTCTTCTTACGCCAAATATACAAACGGTTTTGACATTCTTTCAGTTTCTTTATTTTTCATGAAAAAGGGGCCTTACCCTCACACAGACGGACAAACGGACGGACAGACAGACAAGATATGTATATATATACAAACAGAGAGGGAAAATGTGACTCACTTATTGGAGAAAGAGAGAGAGAGAGAGAGAAAAAATAAGAAGAGGTGAGGGAGGGGGAATTTAAAATAGCTACCGGTGAGAAGGCCCCTTTTTTTTTTTTTTTTTGTTTTGTTTGGGAAGAGGCCCAGATTTACTGCCATCAAATTTTGGGAAATGAAAACGAGAGAGAGGTGGTGAAATTTTTCCTACTGTGCGGCCACGCGACTCTTTGGCACAGATAATGCTTTCCCTTTTTACCACCACTTCTATTTTTCGGGTATGAGGCCCAGTAACCTAAAAACAAGTGGGGGGCCTAATTTTCGTATAAGAGAGAAAGAGAGAGAGAGAGACACCCCCCGGGTATATATGTTTTAAAATGGGATTTTGACTGAAAACAGAATTTTTGAATTTTCAGAACAATTTTTTTTTCTTCACAATGTCTCTGTATGTCTACGTCAATTGATGTCCTGTTGTGACACTGTCAAATTGAGATGTTTTTCAAAATGTTTGAAAATATATATCGATTTCTCACTGAAATGGATGACAGGAGAAGCGTGTCTCAGTTTTTGGCAGAAAGCTATATTAAAATCATTTTAATATTTCTGAGAAATTAAAATTTTAAATTTTAAATTAATATATTTACTCTTGTATTGAGAGGACAAGTTTTTTTTTTTATTTTTAACAATAGAAGAGAAATATTGGATTTTTAATAGAATGTATAATTTTTTGGTTATAGTCTAGTTTAATGGTTTTGTGTATATAGAAGAATGTCCTCTTCGTTTGAGAGGAATTCATTTTTATTCTAAAAAAAACGAATATTTTTTTAGTATAGGTAGTATAATTCTTAATGGATAATAGTACAGTATGCTTTAGTTCTTAGTGTATAATAATGTAGTTTTTCAATATAAAAGATAGTCCTCTTCGATTGAGAGGAATGAATTTTGTTATAAAAAATGAATATTTTTTTAGTATAGATAGTATAATTCTTAATGGATAATAGTACAGTATGCTTTAGTTCTAAGTGTATAATATTGTAGTTTTTCAATATAAAAGATAGTCCTCTTCGATTGAGAGGAATGAATTTTGTTATAAAAAATGATTATTTTTATTAGTATAGATATAGTATAATTCTTAGTGGATAGTAGTATATAATAATGTTGTAATTATTATATAACAATATAGTTTTTTATTATAGAAGAAAGTCCTCTTCGTTTGAGAGGAAATAATTTTATTCTAAAAAAACGAATATTATATTTTTAGTATATATAGGATATATAGTATAGTTATTTTAGTACAGTTAAACATAGTTTTTGATATATTACAGTAAAGCGTATAGTATTAGTTTTAGTATACAGTCCCTCTTCGTTTAAGAGGAATGGATTTTATTCTAAAAAACGATTATTTTTTTTAGTGTAGGTAGTATAATTCTTAATGGATAATAGTATAGTATGCTTTTGTTCTTAGTGTATAATAATGGAGTTTTTCATTATAAAAAAAAGTCCTCTTCGATTGAGAGGAATGAATTTTGTTATAAAAAACGATTATTCATTTTAGTATAGATATAGTATGTATAATTCTTAGTAAATAATAGTATATAATAATGTAGTTTTTTAATATAGAATTTAGTCCTCTTCGTTTGAGAGGAATTAATTATATTCTATAAAAACGAATATTATTTTTAGTATATAGGATATATAGTAAAGTTATTTTAGTACAGTTAAACATAGTTTTTGATATATTACAGTAAAGCGTATAGTTTAAGTTTTAGTATACAGTTCCTCTTCGTTTGAGAGGAATGGGTTTTATTCTAAAAAATGATATAGATAGTATAATTCTTAATAATAGTACAGAATGCTTTTGTTCTTAGTGTATAATAATGAAGTTTTTTATTATAAACAATAATCCTCTTCGATTGAGAGGAATGAATTTTGTTATAATAAACGATTATTCATTTTGGATATAGTAGATATAGTATAATTCTTAGTGGACAGTAGTACATAATAATGTAGTAATTAGTATATAATAATGTAGTTTTTTAATATAGAAGTTAGTCCTCTTCGTTTGAGAGGAATTAATTTTATTCTAAAAAAACGAATATTATTTTTAGTATATATAGGATATATAGTATAGTTATTTTAGTACAGTTAAACATAGTTTTTGGTACATTATAGTAAAGCGTATAGTATAAGTTTTAGTATACAGTTCCTCTTCGTTTGAGAGGAAAAAATTTTATTCTAAAAATTGATTATTTTTTTTAGTATATAGGTAGTATAATTCTTAATGGATAATAGTACAGTATGCTTTTGTTCTTAGTGTATAATAATGTAGTTTTTTATTATAAACTATAATCCTCTTCGATTGAGAGGAATGAATTTTGTTATAAAAAACGATTATTCTTTTTAGTCTAAATATAGTATAATTCTTAGTGGATAGTAGTATATAATAATATAGTAATTAGTATATAATAATGTAGTTTTTTTAATATAGAAGTTAGTCCTCTTTATTTGAGAGGAATTTTATTTTTAGCATAAAGTACACAGTAGTTAATTTATTAGTACATAGTATATTACAGTTTTTAGTATACTATTTGCATAGTTTTTAGTATATTACAATTAAGTTTAATAAAGATTTTAAGTATAGCGAAGGATAGTCCTCTTCTTTTGAGAGGAATAAATTTTATTATAAAAATCGATTACTATTATTAGTACAGAGTCTAGTACAATTATTTAGTAAAGTATTTTTTTTTATTTTTAGTTCAGAATAGTATATAGTTTTTTTTTTTGTTTGTTTAGAAGACAGTCCTCTTCATTTGAGAGGAAACAATTAATTTTAATATTTTAATTATAAAAAAGAGAAATACAATTTTTTTATATATGTAGACATGTTAGTTAGTATATTAGTATAACCATATAGTTTTTATAATATTCTAGGTTTTAGAGTATAGAAAATAATCCTCTTCATTTGAGAGGAATAAATTTTTTTGTTAAGAGAGGAAACTCATTTTTATAGTATACAACACAAGTATAATTATTTAGTAGATTATAATATAGTTCTTTAGTATATATAAAAAGACTTTACTCTCAATTTGAGAGGAAAAAAAATGGAAATCCTCTCAAACGAAGAGTATTATATATATATACACGTTTAAATATAAATATTTAGTGATAAATTATTATAAAAAATAACAATAAAAATGAAAAATTATGATATTAAAAATAATAATAATAATAATAATAATAATAATAATAATAATAATAATAATAATATTAATAATTTTGCGAAAAAGTGATGACGTCTGTAATAAATAATGAACTGATGAGTGCTACCGGTCTTTGCGGCTAATATCTTTTGAACTTAACTTTTCGATCGCCGAAGAAATGACTCGGCAAAATCTCGAATCTTGTTTATATATATATATATATATATATATTATACCTGTATATATTATATTTTTAAAAAATCCGCCCTGAGAAAATCTCATTCTGACAAGAATGAAAATTCCATATCGTTTTAACAAAAAAAAGAAAAAAAAAACAAAAAAGAAAAAAAAATTTTGAATACAAAGTTAATTCTAAGACTTCCTGTATATGTAAAAAATCATAGTAAAAGAAAAAAAAATCTCAAATTAAAAGGAATATACTTTACTTCTTAATTTCCTTTTTTTGTTCCTCTTAAAACGAGAATATTTCATAACATTTTTTTTTCTTCATTCTAGAGAGGATATTGAAATAATATTTATAATTAAAAAAAAAATTTTTTTTTTTTAAAGTTACCTCTTTTTTTAAAATGAAATTTATTAATTCCTCTATAAATGAGAATATTCTTTTAATCAGTAAAAAAAAGACAGTTGTCTGCATATTAAAATAAATTTGCAAAAATTATAATTTCAGTGTTTTTTTGTAAATTTTTTGTGTTGTATTTGCAAAAATAAAAAAAAATTAAAATCCTCTTAATTTGAGAGGAATATTATTGTGTAAAAATTAAAAAAAAATTATAATTTCAATGTGATGCAAATTTCTTTTTTTTATATTATATTATTAAAAATTGTAATTTTTAATAAATTAAATTTTTTTTTTTAGATAAAAAAAATACCTCTTAATTTGAGAGGAATATTCTTGTGATTCGTAGTAAAAATAAAAAAAAAAAATAATAATTTTAATATTTTTGCAAATTTATTTTTTTATATCATATTTATGAAAAATTGTAATTTTTTAAAGAGAATTAGATTTAAAAAATCCTCTTAATTTGAGAGGAAATATATACTTTTTAGTAAAAAAAAAAAAAAAAAAATCGGAAAAATGAAAGTTTTTTAAAATTCATTTTTGTTTTAATTTAAACGAAAAGTCTCATTAATTTGACAAAAATAATTAGAAGAAAGAAAAATCCTCTTAATTTGAGAGGAAATAATACTTTTTTTTTGTATATTATAAAAAAAATTCGTTAATTTTCTATGTTTAGTGTTTTTTGAAAATTTTTTTTTCTTTTATTTCAAAAAACAAATTTTAACAAAAATTAGTTAAAATCCTCTTAATTGAAGAGGAAATTTTTAGTTTTTAATTTTCTTAAAATAATGATTTACAGAATCAATTGACTTATGTCGCGTATAATAATAATAATAATAATAATAATAATAATAATAATAATAATAATAATAATATTTGACTTCTTTGCTGAAAAAAAAACCGAAGGGCAATAAAATAAAAAAAGAGAAAATTTTGTGGTGAAAAAAAAAAATTTCAAAATTCACTATTTAATTTATATGCAGCTACCGGTTTTTTTTTTTTCTCTCTCTCTCTCTCTCTCTCTTCTCTGTGGAAAAACTAAAATTTTATAACTTTCCCAATATAAAATTTACAAGACCTTGCGGGTTTTTCTCTTTCGTTTTGCTGGTGAACGTAGAAAAGAAATTTTTGCCCCTGTGACCCAGTAATGGGTCCAAATTGTGTTGTGCGCATTCATTGTTCAGTGATTTTCAGCAAAAATTTTTGAATTATGACACAAAAATTTTTTTTCCAAATTTTTCTTTTTTTTTTTTTTTTTTTTGTCTACGTATACACTAAATATTATATACAAAATGATTTTTAAGATAAAAAAATTTTTATGATAAAATAATTCAAAAAAAAAAAAAATCTTGTTTTATTTTTTAAAAAATTCCAAAAAAAAAAATACTTTTTAAATTAAAATTTAAACAAAAATAAATTTCAAAAAAAAATATATATATTTAACTAACTATGTATTTAAACAAAAATTTAATAATAATAATAATAATAATAATAATAAAATTTTATTTAAAAAAAAAATTTATTTTATTATTTTTTAAAAAATTAAAAAAAAAATTTGTTAAATAAAATTTAAACAAAATTGAATTTCAAATATATATATATATATATATTTAGCTAAGTATTTAAAGAAAAATTTGAATAATAATAATAATAATAATAATAAAAAAATTTTAAATAAAAAATTTTAGTTAAAAAAATTTATTTTATTATTATTTTCTCTCTCTCTCTCTCTTTCTCAGTGTGAAAAATAAAAAATGGAATTTGATGGAGACAAAAACGAAATTCTAAGGGGCCCATGGGGTACATTGTCAAAAATTGTTCCTTCTCAGAATGAGAAGGACGTCATGGCTGACCTAATTTATTTTCAGTGACCTTGAGAGTCTTGAAAAATGTTGTTAGAGAATTTTTCCATTTTTCTGAATTTAACATTCATTACATTCTTGAAATGCCAAAAGATTTTTTTTTTTCATTTTCTTTGATTTTTACAACCAAAAAAAAGTCGATTTTTCAAAAAGCGAAAAAAAAAAATTGTTAATTAATAATTATTTTTCTTCAATTTTATTTTTTAAAAATTAGATTTTTCAAAAATAGATAAACTTTTTATATTAATACATTTTTTATATTTTATGTTTTCGAATTTATTTTCGATTTTTTATTATTTTTTCTATTTGTTTAATTAATTAAAAAAAAAAAATTAATGATAAAAAAAGGAAAAATAATAAGATGAGAGCGTAAAATTAAAAAAAAAAAAAAAAAAAGACAAACATTGGAGAGCGTTTATAAATAAATTTTCCAGTTTAACAATGTTGACCTTGATTTTCTAAAGTAAAGTGCAGTGACGAACTTTGAGAAATTTTTTTTTATTTATATTTTTTTTTCTTCAAAAAATAAATAAAATAAAAAATTTTTTTTTTTCTGTTATTTTTTTTTTATGGGCAGATATTAAAAAAAAAAATATTTTTGAAAAAAAATCTACATTTTTGGTTTTGAAAAACTATTTTTTAAAAACTGGATTTAAGAGCAATATTTTTTTGAAAAACAAAAAAAAATTTTTAATTAAAATTTTTTTTTTTTTTTTTTTAAACCGGAATTAAGTTTTTTTTATAGGGCAGGGGGGGGGAGATTTTCAAAAACTGTTGTAGGACTCTTTGACGAGACTTTTTATCCTGGGAAGTTTACTTTTAAAAATTGACCTCCATCCCGAACCGTGAATTATTTTTTTCATTTCCAAATTATATTGTCCCGGGCATGGACGAATTTCCCTGCAACCTAATTTTTTTTCTTTCTCAAGCGATTTTCCAAATGCGCAATTATTATTTTTAACTATTCTCGTTTGTTTTCGATTTTCCAATTCATAGTGATTCGGTCCTGGTCCAATTGGTTCCGATTTTGGAAAACTGGACCAAAAAAAAAAGAAAATTTAAATTTTGGTTTTTTTAAAAAAAATGTTTTTTATCAAAAAACTATTTTTTTTTTTTTTGATAAAAGATTATTTTTTTGTATGAAAAAAAAATAATTTTTTTTGTATTAAAAAAAAAATAAAATTTTTTCAATATTTAAAAAAAAAAAAAAATAGAATTAAAAATTAATTTAAAAAATTTTAATAAAAAAAAAAAAAATAATAAATAAATAAATTACGTAATTTTTAATTGATGTAAAATAAAAAAAAAAAAAATACCGTGGATTTTTGCCAAAAACACCTTTAAAATGATTTGATTTATGAAATAATTTTTCAATTTCGCCGGGCAATTTTTTTGGCCAATCAGAATTTTCGAAAATTACTGGAGCGATAAAATATCCCTTTACAGTTGAATAATCCCTGGGTCCTAATTTTAAAATTCAATTTTTTTTTTGTTTTTAAATAAATAATTATTTATTAAATAAAATATAAATTTTTTTTTTAAATTTAAAAAAAATTAAAAAATTAATAAAAAAACAATTTTTTAAAAAAAAATTTAATTTTTACCAGTAAATAAATCATAGGGTCCTCGTTTACCAGTTTTTTTCTCAATAAAACTATCCAAACTATTGGGATATTTAATCTTGTATCTGCAAATAATAATATTAAATTAAAAAAAATTACCTCTGGGAAGAATCGAACCCTGATCATTCGCATACAAAAAATATTACGTGAATAAACGCCATCAGCCACGACTTAAATTATTTTTTAATATAAACGTAAATTTTTTTTCTTTATTAATTTCTCTCTTGTTTATAATATTTTTTTTTTTTTTTTTGTCTTCAGAACTGAATTTTTTTCGAATTAAAAAAAAATTTAGAATTTCCTTCTTTTTTTTTTTTTAGAAAAAATTATAATTTTTTCTGTTTACCTATTTGGGGCCAATGAAGTGGATTTTATTTTTGGAATTCTCGGGGCCAATCCATCAAATTCAAAAGTTGGCAATTTGGAAACACCTTGTTTTTTCTTATTTTCAATGAAATAATAAGGATTATGATTAATTCCAACATAACCTAAAAATTTTGAAAAATTTAAATATAATTTGTATGCGAGCAAAAGAGAGAATTTTTTTTTTTTTGTTACAATAAAATGAATATTGAATTAAATTAATAAAAATAAAAATATAATAATTAAAATATAATAATAATAATAATAATAATAATAATAAAATTAAATAAAAAAATAAATAATAATTAAAATAAATTTAAAAAATAATAATAATTATAATTATAACAAAAAAAAATAATAAATATTCAAAATAAAATAAAAAAAAAATAAATTAAATAATATTTAAAATAAATTTTAAAAAATAATAATTAATAAGTTTTTATTTTTATTTATTGAATTAAATTAAAATAAAATAATTTTTTTTTTTTAGTTATTATTTACCAGGACCAGGAGTTGAGAATTTGACTTTCTTCAAAAATCGTGACGTTGTTCCAAAATCCAAATTTTTTTTCACACTTGAACCAGTTTTATTTAAAAAATTTTCTGGCCATTGTACAATATCATAGGAACCAGGACCGATATTATTTTTTAATTTTGAAATTTTTACAAATTCTCCAAAAAGCCGTACATTATTTTCTCTATCTTTTTTTCTTTGACATTATAAAATATTATTGAATTATTATTATTATTATTATGATTATTATTTTTATTATTAATTTAAATGAAAAAAAAAATTATTTTCTCGAACCGTTTAAAACTTTCATTATTATCATTAATATTATTATTATTATTATTATTATTATTATTATTATTTATAAATTTTTTTAAAATTAATTTTCTTTATTTAAAAATTAATATTAAAAATATGAAAAATAATTTTTTTTTTTAAATTACCTAGTGACAAAATTTTTTTGTTTAAAAATTGGAACAGTTTTACAATCGTTTGAATTAATTGGAGTTATTTTGCAAAGAGAATATGAGCCAAATTGTAAATTTAATTTTTCATTTTTATTTGAAGGTGGAAAAGATTTTTTTGATTTTTGTGAATTTTTCTTGTGTCGCCATCTGTAGACATCGCGACGAATTACAAACACCATATTTTTTTTTTTTAACTCTCGTTGATAATAATTTTTTTTGTTATCTTAGAATTTAGAAAAAAAGTATCAAAAAAAAAAAAAATTTTTTTTGGTTAAAACAAATGATTGTTATAAATAAAGTATTCTTTTTTTTTTTTTATTAAAAAAAATAGTTTTAATTTTTAAAATAATTTTAATATAACAAAGTGTTGCCCTCTAGCGCTGTAATTGCTAAATATATCCACTGTCGATAAATTATATTCTACATTATCGACTTATTAATTATTTTTTTTTTATTTATTTACACAATTTAAATTCAATTTAGAAGTATTAAATTATTTTTTATTAAATTTTTTTTTTTAGTGATTTTATGGTAATTAGATAAATCTTTGTAATTTTCTACTTTATCATATGAGGATAAGTTACCGACTTACCGACAGTGGAATTATTTTTTATTTCCCTACTTTATCATCGAAAGAATAAGATATATAAAATAAAATATAAATAAATATAAAATATTTATATTATTATTATTATTATTATATTTAAATATTTATTTATATAAAATATATAATAATTATAAAATAAAATATATCTTTACAATTATCTACTTTATCTTTATGTGATAATAATTATTTATTAGTAATTATTATAATTAATTAATTAATTAATAAGTAATAAATAATAACAATAATAATAAAAATATTAAAAAATAATAATAAATAATAATAAATAATTTTCATTAAGTCTTTGCATCTTCATAATACCATCTAGAAATATTTATCCTACAATGATAATGTAGATAATTGAAAAAATTTGAAAAAATAATTTTTTTTTTATTTTTTTGTCAAAAATTCTTACAAAAATATTTTTAAAAAAATGTATATTCTATTTTAAGTAAATAATTTTTCTTTCTTTTCATTACATTTTTGGCGGGAAAAAGAAATATATTTAAAAAAAAAAAAAAATTTGGATTGTAAAAGAAATTTTCAATTTTGGTAATTTGAAAAAATGATTTTATCACTTTCTTTTTCTAATTTTTGACCAAAGAAAAAATAATATGTCAATGAAGTTTTTTTTATTAAAAAAAGGAAACTTAAGAAATTTTTTTTTTTTTTTGCAAATTTTGATAAGGACATTTATAAGTAAAGTTTCGTGTGCGAGACATAAGATAATATCGTAGGGTGGATATTAACTACTGAAACCCTGCCTTAGACACTGGCTGTCGATCGACTTCCGGTTTCTGTTTCCCTTTTCCGGAAGACAGTACGACAATGATGAGGCGTGGTCTTGTGTCGCTAAAAATAGAATAAATTCACTTGGCGTTGAGAATTTCAAAAGACTGTATGATTTTTCTTTTTTTTTTTCTTTTCAACTTTGGACAAAAAAAAAAAGAAAAATTAGTGAAAGAAAAAGAAAAAATCAAAAATGAAAAAAAAAATTTAGAAAATTAATAAATTTGGTTTCAATAACATTAGAATAAGAAAAAAAAGAAATAAAATAGTATATAACAAATCTAAAAAAAAAAACAAAAATGGCATAAAATGGCACAAGTGAATTAATAAAAAATGGCGCAAGAAAATTAATAAAAATGTTATCAACAATAATTGAACAAACAAATATACTTATTAAATGGTATAAAAAAAAAAATTAAAAAAGGTACAAAAATGGCACAAAATGGCACATGAAAATTAAATAATGTTCTTCAATGACAATATTATAGTATAAAAAAAAATTGTTTTAAAATACTGCAATATAGATGAATTTAAAAACAGGTACAAAAATGGCACAAAATGGCACAAGAAATTTAAATATTCGATTTCAACAATATAACAAAAAATATGTCTTTAAAATCGTATAAATTAAGTTAAAATATTGACGATCCTAAAAATAGGTACAAAAATGGCACAAGAAATTTAAAAAATGGCACAAAAAAATTAAACAATAGCACAAAATTTTTTTTAAAAAAATGGCACAAGAAATTGAAAATAAATAGTATCAATGACAAAATAGAACAAAAAATACTCGAATAAAATGGTGCACAATAATTTAAAGTGAACGATTCTAAAAATCGAAAAAGAAATGGCACAAAATGGCACTAGAAAATTAAATAATCGAATTCTGCAAATAATGAAAAGAAAAAAATACTAATAAAATGATATAATATGATGCAATATAGACGAGTCTAAAAATGGCACAGAATGGCACAAGGAAATTTAAAAAAATATACTCAACAATGGGACCAAATAATACATAAATATAATGGCATAAAATAATTCAAAGTGGACGATTACAATATATACGAACAAAAATGGCACAAAATGGCACAAAATGGCACAAAAAATTAAAAAAAGAATGGCACAAGAAAAATAAATAATTGAATTCTGCAATAATGGAAACAATAAATAGTAATAAAATGGTATAATATGGTGCAATATAGACGAGTCTAAAAACAGAAACAAAAATGGCACAAAATGGCACAAGAAAATTAAAAAAAAAAATGTTACCAAAAATAGAACCAAATAGTATACCAATGTAGTGGTATAAAATAATTCAAAGTGAACGAATCCAAAATATAGTGGAAAAAATGGCACAAAATGGCACAGGAAAAATTGAAAGATTGGCTTCGCTAATAATAACAAAAAAAAAATATATCAATAAAACCGCAAATTATATAAAATGTCAAAAAGAAAAAAAATTGGCAAATAGTGAATTTTTTTTTCATAAAAAAAAAAAACTACTCAAATAAATTTTACTTTTGTTTAATGTCAGGAAATTTTTCTCGATATCATTTCATCTACCGTTTTCAAGAAGAGAAATGTAAATTTGTGTAATGTATAAAGTCGAGGACTTGCTCAAGGGGCTCAAATACAAACAGCCTGGGGATCGTGTGATAAACGTTAAAGACTCAAGAGGGCACTATATATATGAAAGGGGGAGAGAGTAAGTTTATGAAAGTTTTGTTTCTAAATATTTAGTTACTGGTGTGTCCTAATCGTGAGAGTGAATGAGAGAGTGAGAGAGAGAGAGAGAGACGATTCATATAATTAAATTATTAAGTAAACAAAACAGTAGTCAACTAATTAATTACTTTTCGTAAGGGTAGGAGAGAGAAAAAACAATTTTTATATTACCACCAAAAATTGGTAGTAATACATTATTTTTTTTTTAAACAAGGTTTTTTAAAAACTGTATTTTTTTGCTTTTTCTTTTTTAATTGTCAATAAAGTGGTGTAAAATAATTTAAATTGTACGAATAAAAAAAAAATAAAAAATGGCACAAAATGGCACAAGAAAAATAAAAAAATGGCATAAAATGGCACACAGAAATTAAAAAAAAAAATAATAGAAAAAAATATAGTAATAAAATGGTATAAAATATTTACAAAATAATGCAATGTGGACGTAATTAAAAATGGCACAAAATGGCACATGTAAATTTTATAAAAAAAACTTTTTTTTTTAACAACAATAGAATAAAAAATACAACAATAAAATGGCGTAGAATAATTTAAAATAGGCGAATGTAAAAATGGGTAGAAAAATGGCACAAAATGGCACAAGGAAAATTTTTAAAAATAGTATCATTAACGGTATAACAAGAAATAAACCAATAAAATAGTATAAAATAAGTTGGAATAGTCGAATCTAAAACAATGTACAAAAATGGCACAAAATGGCACAAGAAAATTGAAAAAAAAATTTATTAGCAATAATAGAATACAAAATACAACAATAAAATGGCGTAAAATGATTTAAAATGGGCAAATATAAAAATGGCACAAGAAATTTTTTTAAAAAATTGGTATTAGCAATAGAAACAATAGAATAAAAAATACAACAATAAAATGGCGTAGAATAATTTAAAATAGGCGAATGTAAAAATGGGTATGAAAAAATGGCACAAAATGGCACAGGGGAAATTAAAAAAAAAAAGTTTTAGTATCGATATAACAAAAAATATACCAATAATATAAGTTGCATTGGCCAAATTTAAAACTAGGTATAAAAATGGCACAAAATGGCACAATGAAAATTTTTTTAAATAGTTTTAGTATCGATATAACAAAAAAGAAACCAATAAAATAATATAAAATAAGTTGCAATGGCCAAATGTAAAACTAGGTATAAAAATGGCACAAAATGGCACAATGAAAATTTTTTAAAATAGTTTTAGTATCGATATAACAAAAAAGAAACCAATAAAATAATATAAAATAAGTTGCAATGGCCAAATCTAAAACTAGGTATAAAAATGGCACAAAATGGCACAGAAAAAATTTTAAAAACCTCTTTTAACAGTAATGTTAAAATTTTTTTGTATATTAATTTAATTAGACAATTCATTATTATTAAAAATAAGTAAATACTAAATATAAATATAATAATATATACAACAACAACAATAATAATAATAATAATAATAATAATAAAAATAATAATAATAATAATAAAAATAACAATAATAATAATTTAAATTCTAATTTAACAAAATTAAATTTTAAAAAAAATTATTAAAATATTTATTTATTAGAACAAAAGAAAAATCCTCGGCAAAACAAATCTGATTGAAGCTGAAAAAAGTAAATAAATAATAAAAAAAGAATGTTATTTTTCTATAAAGACAAGAAATTGCTTTTTGATATTTATAAATATATAATAATATCTTGGCAAAAAAAAAAAAAATAAAAGTCGGTTTTAGAACTCACTTTTTTTTTGGCAAAATTTTATTTATAATAGAAAAGATCGTTGGTTTAAAAAAAAAAATTTCGTCAATTTTCAAATGTCGTCAAAAAATCAGAGATATAAGAAGTTGAAACATAACATAAAATATGAAGGACTTTTTTCTTTTACTGTTTCTGATCTAAAGTGGCTTTCTCTCTCTCTCTCTTTCTCTTTCTTTTGCTATACGTTAAAAATAAAATACGAAAATAAAATCGTCGAGAAACGCAAATGTTAATCAAACAATAAATTATTTATAAAAAATTTTTATTTTTTTAATTATTTTTAATTTACGCTAAAAAATTTAGTTACTTTTATTTTTTTTTTGTAATTTTTTTTGTTTTTTGAAATATTTTTTTTTTTCTTTGTTTTTTGTAATTTTTTTTATTTGATTTCCATTTTCTTGTACTTTTTCGATTTTTGTTTTTTTTTTACTTTGAATTTTTGTTGTATTTTATTTTTACTTTTTCAATTTGTTTTTTCAACTAAAAAAAATCAAAAAGAAAAAAAATCAAATACTATCCTTTTTCACCTTCACCAGAAAAAGTCTGAATTTTTTTCGGCGGTTCAATTTTCTCTCTTGAGCCTCTAAAAAAAAAATAAATAAAATAAAAAAATAAAAAAAAATAAAAACGAAACGATAATAAAAAGTATAGCAGTGGGTGAATTGGTGGTCACAAGGAGCAATTCTTTCGGACACTATATATACACACACACACCTTATCGTGTGGCGAAGACGGTGACAATTTATGGAAACCTTCCTCCACTTCAGAATCAAAATATATTTCTTCCCGTTAACGTTCTGTAAATGAGAAAATGTGTTTCTTTGTTTTACGAAACTAAAGCCTGTAGTAAGGCTAAGAAAAAAAAAAATTCCTAAAATATATCAAACAAGGAATTTTTTTTTGTTACATTGTATTTATTTTTATAAATATTTTTTTTTTAAAAAGAATTTTGCATCCAAATTATACTTATCGACTGATGATAATGCAGATAATTTCTTTACCGACTGTTGATAATGAAGAAAATTTCCATATCAACTACCTATCCAAACAAAATTTTAACCAAATGTCGAAAATTTTGCTTATAGACTGTTCATAATGAAAAAAAATTTACTTATCGACTGATGGTACAGTAGAAATATTCATTATCGACGGCCGGTAAGACAAAAAATTACCTTATCTACTTGTTTCACTAATATCTATAATAATTTACTTATTGACTGTTGGTAAAGTAGAAATATTCATTATCTACTATCGATAATGTAGAAAATTACATTATTTTCCAGTTGTAATAATTATAATTACTTATCGACCACTTTTAATGTGGTAAACTTCATTATCGACTGTCGATAAGACAGAAAATTACCTTATCTAATGACACCAATAATAATTTGCTTATCGATTGCCGGTAATATAGAAATCTTCATTATCGACAGTTGATTATTTTTGCAAGGAGAATTGAGAAATAATCGTAAAAATAAATAAACCATAAAATTTTGCAATACAAATTTATTTTTTTTCGATGTCCCTGTATTTTAATTTTCTTTTTTTTTTTTTTTAAACATTTATAAACACCAATTTTACAGTTAATATATTAATTTTTTTTTAATAAAAACAAGAAAACAATTTTTTTTTTTACAAAATAACATTATTTGTTGTTTTTGTTTTTTTTTTTCGAAAATAATTTCCAAATTTATGCTAATTTAATATGTTGTTAAGAGTGGAAAAAATGTTTTTTTTTTTATTAAAAATAAAAATGATAAATGAAAAAAAAATCTCACGCACTTTATCTCTATAAATTTAACAATTTTGTTTCAGTTGGTTTTGAATAAATTACCCGCTCTCTTTCCACATACACACACACGCAAAACACAGATTTTTTTGGCAGGCTTGAAATTTATATTTTTTTTCACATACCATTCTTTATATTTCATCAGCGAAAGGAGAAAAAGAAATTTTTTTTTCGCTAGTTAAAAAAATAGATTTTACATTTTTTTAATCTTTATTGATTTTTTGTTATTAATAATAATAATAAGAATAATAATAATAATAAATTAATAATAAAACAATTGTACAATAAATTTTTTTTATTATAATACATTGATTAATAAATAAATAACTAATATTTTAATAAATATTACAAAATGTAAAATCTTTTTTTTTTTTTTTAATAAATACTATTTTAGATATATTTTTTTTCCTTATCTAAATGTTAAAATTTTTTTTATAATAAAACATTAATTATCAGCTAATTAATTAATTTTTAAATTTTTTCTCTTACGTATTTGACAAAATGTTCTTTTCTACTTATTTTATTATAGAATTTTCGATAAAATTGAACGACAGGCGAAATATACTTAAATTAATTTTACGACATTCATTCTAATTTTTTTTTTTTAAATATATTAAAATGTTTTTTCAAAAAATTTTTTTTTTTTAATAAAATAAACAATTTTAACATGAAAACATTTTTTGATCGATCTTAATTATTAATTTTATAAGTGTAAAAAATTATAAAAACAAAATTTGAAAGAGCACCAGTGTGAAAAAATTATTTATTTTTTTTTTGCTATATTTGAAATATGTTAAAAAAGAATAAAAAAAAAAGGTTTAATCTCTATATTTTTGGGACAGCGCTTAGAGGGAATTGAATAAATTTCCTTTATAATTATTATTAAATATTACAAAAAATTTGCATAAGTCGATAATGTAGGTTTTTTGATTTACCGATTGTTGGTAATGTGGGTACTGTATTTATCAACTGTCGGTAATATAGGCATCTATGTCGGTAATTTATTTACTGTATTCTTTTTTGTTTGTCGGTACATGTAACTTTATTTTCGACCATTTACTATTTATAATAATTATTTATAATTGTATATTTATTTACCGATTATTGGTAATGTAGATATTACATTTACCAACTGTAGGTAATGTAGAAAACTAATTGTAGATAATTAAGTTTTTGTATTGGTAATGTATATTCTACCCTACCGACTGTTGGTAATGTATATTCTACCTTACCGGCTGTTGGTAATTCAGATAACTTCATTACCGACTGTGGATAAAGTAGACAACTTTATTACCGACTGTCCCAAATTTATTTTTACAAGAACTGCGCTCTCAGAAAGTAATCATTTTTTCAATAAAATTTTTATTTTTTAACCTGTTAAAGGTAAATTTAAAAATAAACAAAAAATGACATTTAATTCTTAATTTTTCTAAAAAAAAAAAAATATAATTATTGTTATATATGTATAGCGATCAAGTTTCCCCATTTTTTTTTTATTTTTTTTTTTAATTTTCCATTTCCTGAAATCAAAAATACTGACCTTGTTTTGAAATATTGATTCAGGATGGAAAATTACGTACATATACATATAGGATTTCAATTTTTTTTTTTTTTTTTGAAAAAAAAAAAAAAAAAAAGAAAACTTTCCATTATGTGGTTTTCTCTCTGATATCCTTTGTTTTTCTTCACATATCGAGAAATTATTGTTGTTAATTGAAGGAGCATTGGAGTCGTTATTCCTCTGTGAAATTGGATAAAAATAATATTTTTAATTAGTAAATTTTTTTTTATTATTCTTTAATATTAAAAAAAATATTTATTTACAATTTTTTTTTTAAATTTCTATATTCAAATGTTATTTATTTGTTAATTATAATTTATTTATTTATTTAATAAATAAATTAATTGTCTGAATCTAAGGTATTTTTTTTTAGATTAATTTTTTGAATGAAATAATAATAATAATAATAATTTTTTGTTACTGACCTCTCCTAAATATTTTCTATCAATGGACCCGGCAATATATTATTGACTAAACCATAAGTTCAGGTCCATCTAAAATCAATAAAAAAAAAGAACTCGAAATGTAACTGACAATTTTAAAATCATAAATATTTTTTTTTCCAAATCTCTAAAAACAATATTAAAAAATTAATAATTGTAAAAAAATAACTGTAAAAATAATATAAATTTTTTTTTTTTAAAAGTAATTAAATAAAACCAGAAAAAAAATAAGTAAAACAAAAAATAAAAAATATAAAAAATTTCCAAAAAATAATTATTAAGAAATAAAAATTACTTACATTTTTTTTTTATTATAAATGTCCTAATCATAATTAAGTACTAATAATCGTCGTCGAAGGAACACTGAAAAAAGCAACAAAAAGAAAAAAGTTCAAAAAATTGAAAATTGAATTTTTTTTTCTTTTCTTTTAGTAAATTAAATTAAAAAAAAAATTAATGCAAAAAAAACAGTCAAAATAGAGCCTAATTAAATTTTTATTAAAAAAAAATGTTTTTCCCAAAAAAAATTATATTGTAAACATTTTTATTTTCAAAATATTAAAATTATTTATCATATGCTATATAATAAATGCAAAATATAAAAAAGAAAACAATATAAAAATAAAAAAAAAAACTCTACTTTTGGGGAAGATGAAGTAATTTCAAGTGTCCGACAAGTTTAATTACGAGAAGTTAATTAAAGTTGATATTTCAAATGGGTCGACGTTAAACCACGCAAGAAACAAGATTTCTTTTTTTTTTAAAGAGAGAAAAAAAAACTACATTCGCATTTAAAAAGAAAAAGTGTAAAGAAAAAATTTTTTTTTAATTAAAATTACTTGAACACAAAATTATGACAAATTTTTTTTTTTTATCAAAAACTTAAATTTTTTTGTTTATTAAAAAAATAGAAAATAATTTTTTTTTTTTATCAAAATGATAATAATTATTGCAATTATTGAGCGATTAGTCGATTTTTATAACGGGACGTAGTGAGAATAAATTTTTTTTTTAAATTTAAACATACCGCACACTAGTTGTTCTGGTTTGACTAAGACTGGCATGTCTTTTAACGGTGTTTGGGTATCCTCGTCTTGAACACATACGCCATAATCCACCACGTGCTGCTGATAAAAAACTTTCCCTAAAATGTTTTGACATGAATCCATAAATTATTGGATTTATACAGCTGAAACAAAAGAAAAGAGGGATGAGGGGATGAGAAAAAATAGTAAAACATTTTTTTTTTGAAAGAATTTTGTATTTAAATTATAATTATCGACTGATGATAATGTTGATAATTTCATTACCGACTGCCGATAATAAAGAAAATTTCTTTACCGACTGCTGGTAATGGAAAATATTTCTTTACCGACTATCGGTAATGAAGAAAATTTCTTTACCGACTTTCGATAATAAAGAAAATTCTTATATCAACTTCCTGTCCAAAAAAAACTTTAACCAAATATCGATAATGTTGGAAATTTACTTATGGACTGTCAATAATGAAAAAAACTTACTTATCGACTGATGGTATTGTAGAAATTTTCATTAACGACGGTCGGTAATAGAGAAAATTTCCTTATCTACTAATGTTACTGATAACTATAATTTACTTATCGATTGCTGGTGATATAGAAATCTTCATTATCGACTGCTGATAATACAGAAAAATTTTCTTATCGATTTCCTTATTTACTGATGTAAAAAATTTTATTATTGACTGTTGATAAGGCAGAAAATTACCTTATCTACTCATAGACTATTTGCTAGTAATGTGGAAATCTTCATTATCGACTATCGATAAAACACAAAATTCCCTTATCTACCAATGTTACTAAAAACAATAATTTATTTATCGACTGCTGGTTATGTAGAATTCTTCTCTATCGACTGTTGGTAATACAGAAAATTCTCTTATCGACTAATGTCAATTTTTTTTTTACTATAAACTGTCGGTAATTTAAGAAATTTTGTGAATAACTTTTATCGATTATTTAAATATTGGATTTTTTTTTGACAAAATTTGTAATGTTAGAAAAAGTTTGCAATATTCAATTTTGCTTGCATTTAAAAATTAAATAAACATATTTTTTTCTCATGCAGAATATAAAAAAAAGTCGTTGGCATATAACTAAGAAACTTTTTTTTTCTCATTCTGACATTATTGACATTTGTTAAGAAGTGTGAGAAAAACTGAGTTGAAGAGAGGAAGAAAGAGAGTGAGTGAGAGAAAATGTAATTATAAAAAATGTACATTAAAGAAAAAAAGTCACTTGAAAATCGATGACATCATCTTTGCATTATTAACTTTGTGAAAATCACATTTTTTTTTTTCAATTATTCTTGTAACAATTTTTTAATGTCCATCACAGTGTCAGTAGCAAAATAATAATGAATCAGGAAAAAAAATAATTGAGAATTACTCTTTTGCATTCGATACGGAAAATTGAAATATTTTTTCTTTCATTTGGAAATTTATTATATATTTTTTAATTTCTATTATTATTATTATTATTATTATTATTATTATTATTATTATTATTACAAATTTTAAGTATAGTAAATAAATTATGATAAATAAATTTTAGAAAAAAAAATGTTGAAAGACAACTCACCTGTTTAAATATGCCATTAGTTGAAAGGCAGTATTCATATGTTTATAATGACTATGTTTTTGTTTTGGAAAAATTCCATAAGCAGTAAGAACATTGTCAATGAGCATTGGACTCCAACAGATGGCAAATAATACGACAACAGCCACAAGCATTTTTACAACCTATAAAGGAAATTTTTTTATTAACTAAAAAAAATTTTATTTTCTACTTTATCGACCGTTGGTAAAGTGAAATTTCAAATTCAATTTAATTTATTTAAAAACAAAACATTTTTATCTTCTCAAATCAAAGAGAATCTGAAAAACAATAAAAAAAAATTTCCTACTTTACCGACTGACAGTACAAACACAGTATATTTTTAAGATTATATTGACAAAATATAAACCTGTTTCATCGTGCGTGATTCCTCTTGTGTTTGACCATTTTCCCGACGATTTCGACGTCCATTGCGAATTGTGCTTTGTCTATTAGACATTGGAATGCACTCTGTCTCTATATTGTTTGGACTTAACCTAGAAAAAAAAAATAAATTTTTTTTTAATTTCTAACAATCGATGTTACATTTTTTTAAAAAGTCGGTAATGTAGGTATTTTATTTACCAACTGTTGGTAATGTAGGGATTTTATTTGCCGACTGTTGGTAATGTAGGGATTTTATTTACTGAATGTTGATAATGTAGGAATTTTTATTTACTGACTGTTAATAATGTAGGGATTTTATTTGCTGACTGTTGGTAATGTAGGGATTTTATTTACTGAATGTTGATAATGTAGGAATTTTTATTTACTGACTGTTAATAATGTAGGGATTTTATTTATCAATTGTCGGTAACATAGGCATCCAAGTCGGTAATTTTTTTCTTGACGGTTGGTAATGTGGGTATTATATTTGTCAACGGTCAGTAAAATAGGCATCAAAGTCGGTAATTGATTTATCGACTGTTGGTAATGTAGCTATTATATTTATCAACTGTCGGTAATATAGTCATCCAAGTGTAGGTAATTTATTTACTGTATAATCAACAGTTGTCAGTGCGGATTAATTATTATTATTATTATTATTAGTATTTATTCTTAATTGTTATAAATATTTCTTTACTGATTGTTGGTAATGTAGACATTATAATTACCAACTGTAGGTAATATAGAAAACTATTGGTAAATAATTAAGTTTTTTGTATTGGTAATGTATATTCTACCCTACCGGATGTTGGTAATGCAGATAACTTTATTACCGACTGTTGGTAATGCAGGTAACTTTATTACCGACTGTTGGTAATTCAGGTAACTTTATTGACTGTTTATAATACATGCAGCTTTATAACCGTTTGTTGATAACACAGACAGCTTTATTATCGACTGTTGATAATAGAGATAACTTTATTACCGACTGTTGATAATGCAGATAATTTCATTGAAAGCAAATTATATTTAAAATATTCAATCAAATTTCTTTACATGGCTCAATGTATATTTATATTAATTGAAGTTATCGACAGTTGGTAATTAAAAAACTATTAATGATAAAAAAAAAATTTTTTTCGACAAATTTTTAAAGATAATTTTTGCAAAAATTTATCAAAAAGAATTATGTGCTAACCTATTTTCGCGTGAGAATAAATTACTTTGATAGTTTCAAAGTGGTCAAAGTGGATTATCGATATTCAGACGGAAGTTCGAGCTCTATTTCATGTGTCCGGACTTTATATATATATATATATAAACGTGAAATATTTAAATAAGCACCCTCAGTAAAATTGATGGACAGACGTGAAAAATTGGATATTAAAAAAAAAAACAATATATTGTTTTTTTCCACAATAGATTCGTGATGATGTTAAAAAAAAATTATTTTTCAAAGAATTCTTCTCAATACAATGCTTGGTTATATGCAAAAATTAGTTTTTGAATTGTGAATTTTTTTCTTTTCTTTTCTTTTTTGTTATCGAAAAAAAATTCACTATTTAAATATTTGAATGGTTTTTTTTTTATTTTTTATCATAAAAAAGTGAATTGCAAATTTTTTCTTTTTGTCAGTATATTGAAAAAAAATTGTTATTAATTTGTAGGTAAAGTAGAAAAATTCTTTATTCACTGTCGGTAATAAAGGGAAATACATTTATTTGATTTAAAAAAAAAAAAAAAAATTTCCTTCACGTATTTTTGTTTTATTTTGATGATTTTCTTAATATTAGAGGGAAATGATTTTTTTTTTGTCTATTTTGAAAAAAAAAAATTTGTGGTCTCGAAATCAAAAAAAAATTTTTTTTCTTTTTCAAATTGAATAAAAGTTTTAATGATTGTTAGTTTTTAAATTATAATCTTGCAAGTTTAGAGAGTGTGTGTATATATATGTCTTTCTGGGCGATTACAAACACTCCATTTCTATATTTAAATCCTCTTGGAAACATTATTTCCGACTTGCGACAGTGATCTAAATTTTCACGGCACGGTTACTGTCCTTTTCGCTTTAACTTTCTTCCAATCATTAGTTTCAATCTTTTGAGAATTAAATCAAAATCATTATTATCTTAATTGACTTTCAACTTCAAAATTTTGGACATTTCAATTTTACCGCCTCGACAAAATATGACATTTATAATAATTATTTTTTATTTTTTTATGGTTTTTGGATTTTTTAAAAATAATTTTGAGTTTTCTATTTTAATTTTAATTTTTTTTTTAAATTTATTTACACAGATTTTTATTGTTATTTATAAAAAATAAATTAATTTATCAAATATTGTCATATATATAGTTATTTTTAGAAAATGATTTTTTTTTGTCGTTTTTTTTTTCGAAGAGACAAAAAAAAAAAATGTGAAAAATAAATCTCTGTCTCACTTCTTTGACTGCAAATTGATTCATTATCACTTTTTCGACTACTGTAAACAAATAATGACACTAAAATAGAATTGTGTGTTAGTCAATTTTAAGATTATAAATGTTCTTGGAAAATGTAAACAAAAATTCACTATCAACATATATAATTGTATATAGTATATTGGACGCCTGGTTTTAAGTAGTAATTTGTGGATGTTTCTTAATTTTAAAAGGCCAACAAACATGCACGTGTGTTTAAATGGAAATCTTTCAATTAAGATTTCAAACAAGATGGATTTTAAAATAGATTTTTATTAGTTCAAATTCATTGGCGTTGTGGTACTTGAAAATATATGTAGATTATTTTAAAAAAAATAATAATTTCCTCTATCCAGGAAATACAAAATTTAAAATACTTTCTTTTTATTTTAAATATTTAATTTTTGAATTGATATTTAATAATTTTTTACATTTATTTTCACCTATTTCTAAAAAAAAAAACCTGTAAAGTATTTATTAGTATAAAGATATTTCTGGCTTGCTATTAGTCGATAATGCAGATTTCCTACTTATCGACTGATGGTAAATACGCGATCTTTATTACCGACAGTAGTTACGAACAGTTAGATATAAAAACGAAAAAAATATGGACATTTCTCATTTACCATTCGCCGGTAATGCAGATCGCCTACTTACCGACTGATGGTAAATACGCGATCTTCCCTACCGACCGATGGTAACAAGACTCGAAACTTCTATTAATACTACCCGTGTATATTAATGGTGCATTTTTCAAAGAAAGTTAAAAAAATTAAAAACCAATTTTTCCGAAAAGCAAGAAGGAAGTATTTATAATTTTATTTAGTATTTTTTCAATTTTATTTGCATTTATTTCTAAATATATTGTAAAGTAGCATTAGCAGTAAAGGTATATTTCTGGCTTATCATTAGTCGATAATATTGCCTACTTAACAACGGATGGTAAATAAGCGATCTTTATTACCGACTGTAAGGTATAAAAACGAAAACAATATATAGATTTCTCATTTATTGTTAGTTGGAAATGTAGATTGCCATCTTACCTACGGATAGTAATTACGGGATCTTATTTACCGACCGATGGTAATGCAGATTGTCTACTTACCGACGAATGGTAATTAAAGGATCTTCTTTACCGACTGATGGTTATTTTTCTATTTAACATTAGCCGGTAATGTAGATCGCCTACTTACCGACGGATGGTAATTAAGGGATTTTCTTTACCGACTGATGGTAAATAGACTAGAAACATCCAATAATACTTTTTCTACACATTAAGATTGTCATTAAGGGATCTTCTTTACCGACTAATGGTTATTTTCCTATTTAACATTAGCCGGTAATGAAGATCGCCTACTTACCGACGGATGGTAATTAAGGGATTTTCTTTACCGACTGATGGTAAATAGGCTAGAAACATCCAATAATACGTTTTCTACACATTTTTGAGATTGTTTTTATCAAAAATAAAATATTTCTTAAAATTTCTAGTAAAATAAAGATAAAATTTTTTTCTTTTTATTTTTTTTAATTGTAATATTAATTTTTTCTTTTTTTTTTTTTTTTTAGTAAATTTATTATACTTACGCGTGTCTTGATGTCATGTGATATCGTTTTTTCATTACACGCCATATTTCCCAACAGATTGCAGTGTAGCAAAATGCCATTATTATAAGAGGTATCACTAATACCAGTAAAAGCATGTAAAGTTCATGTGTTCGCCATAAAGTAACTGAATTGAAGTCCCTTTTACAGTGATATGCTTTTACATATATTCCTACTTCTTTATGGATCTGTAAGCAAAAGTATATATATATATATATATATATATATATATGAAAAAGATGAGAGGGAAAAAAATTGAGTATGAGTAGACGATGTTTCAATGTCTATATCGTGAGTGAAAAAATACAAATTTTTTTTTCTCGACACATTAGAAATATTGTCGGCAATTTTTTTTTTCTTCTTTTTTTTTTTAGTATTTATTTTAAGGTATTTTTCTTTAATTCTGGAGGGAAAAAATAATTTTTTTTTTCTTTTTGAAAATTCTGTTAAAAATATTTTTTTTGCAATAAAAAATTATTGTTTTTTTTTCTAAAAAAAATAAAAAAAAAAATAAATAGAAATATAAAATAATAATAATAATAAATCTAGAAATAAAATATTTTTTTAAAAATAAAAATAGGTATTTAAATTTTTAATTTTTTTTTTCCTACTAAAATCGGGAGAAAATTAGTAAATGTGCTGTAAATATATGAATATATCAGATAAATGGATTTTCAAAGTTATTTAAACTACATTTAAAGTAACTAATGAAACTGAGGGAGAAAGAGAGAGAGAGAGAGAGAGTGATGGTGGGTGGGGTGGGGGGAGGGCGCAGTACAAGAGACTTTGAGTAAAAATTGCACCATCGAAATTCCATGCCCGGGAAATTGAACGATAATATCGTTTGGCTGCATTTCAGAAATAAGTCAAAATGGAATGAGAGAGAAAGAGGGAAAAACCACAAAAAAAGTGATAAATTGAAATTTTTCTACAAATTGAAACGATATAACGAAATTAAATTTCAATTAAAAAAAAAATTTATTTAAATATTGTTTTTTTTTTATCCATATACAAAGTGACAAGTTCAAAACAATTTTTTTCTTGTTAAATGCAAAATGTAAACAAGAAAAGAATAAATAAATATAAAATAAATATGAAAAATTAATTTTTAAACAATTTAAAAACAAAAATGTTCTTTTTATTACAAAAAATTGAATTTATTTATTTATAGTAGATATAGACGGGAAAAACAAATAAATATAAAAATTAAAAGTTTAATTTAAAAAAAATTTTATTTTTTTTTTGTTTATATTTTTTTTATTGTTTGAAATAGTTAAAAAATAAATTAAATTTTATACAATATTTAATACAATAAAAAAAAATTTTTTTTAAATTTTCTTTTTCTTAAAAAATTCTTCTCTAAAACATTCCTGAGGTGTACGTGAATACAGGAACTTACACATATAAGATGTTTTAGACATTGTTTACACGAACAATGTTTTATATATATATATATATATATATATATACGTAAATATGTAATAACTAAAATGTTTTCTAAAAGAAATTGAAAATTCTACAAAATACTTTCGGTACGTGGAGAGTCTATAAAATTTTCAAGAATGTTACGTTTGGGGATACTCGATGCAATCTAATATAATATATATTTCTTGTGATATATTTTTTTCCTTTTACTTGAGAAGCAATAATTTCTTATTTTTTCCTGATTTTTATTGCCTTTCTTTTCCAATTAAATAAAAAAAAAAAATGACAATAATATATTAGGCGTATATGTATGAAATTTTTATTAAACAAAATTTTTTAATGTGTAACTCGCACTTGTCTTATTTTTTTTAATAGTACAATCTTTTTTACCGACTGCTGATAAAACAGATTAGACTAATTAAAAATTGATGAGAATTTTTTTTCAATCAAAACTGTTTTACCGACTGCTGATAAAACAGATTAGACTGATTAAATATTTAATTATCTTAGTCAAAACTGTTTTACCGACTGTTGATAAAATAGATTTGAAGTATTAAATCAGTAAAAAACAGATTTAAAATAATTATTTAGTGTTAAATTAATTAATAATTTAATTATTAATTATAATAATGCCTGCGTTCAAAAAAAACTATTTTACCTACTGCTAATAAAACAGTTTTGATTGTTCAAAAACTGTTTTACCGACTTCTAATAACGTAGAGTTTGACTGATTATATTAAATAAGCAATAATTCCACAGACAAAAATATTATACCAACTGTTGATAAAACAGATTCGACTGATTAAATGAATGATAATTATCTTAGTCAAAACTGTTTTACCGACTGCTGATAAAACAGATTAGACTAATTAAAAATTGATGAGAATTTTTTTTCAATCAAAACTGTTTTACCGACTGCTGATAAAACAGATTAGACTGATTAAATATTTAATTATCTTTGTCAAAACTGTTTTACCGACTGTTGATAAAATAGATTTGAAGTATTAAATCAGTAAAACAGATTTAAAATAATTATTTAGTGTTAAATTAATTAATAATTTAATTATTAATTATAATAATGCCTGCGTTCAAAAAAAAAACTATTTTACCTACTGCTAATAAAACAGTTTTGATTGTTCAAAAACTGTTTTACCGACTTCTAATAACGTAGAGTTTGACTGATTATATTAAATAAGCAATAATTCCACAGACAAAAATATTATACCAACTGTTGATAAAACAGATTCGACTGATTAAATGTATGATAATTATCTTAGTCAAAACTGTTTTACCGACTGCTGATAAAACAGATTAGACTGATTAAATAGATAAGTTCTTATACAAAATCTGTTTTACCGACTGATAATAAAGCAGATTTGACTGATTAAATCGATGATAATTATTTTAATAAAAACTGTTTTACCGACTGTTGATAAGACAAATTTAATGTATTACATTTGTAAAATATATTTAAAATAAATATTTAGTTGTTTAATTAATTAACATTTCAATTATTAATTATATAGGTACTAATGCTTGATTAAAAGAACTGTTTTACCTACAGTTGGTAAAACTTATTTGACTGTTTACATTTTAAAAAACTGTTTTACCGACTGTTAATGAAACAGATTTGATGGATTATGTCGGTAAAACAGATTTAAAAAAAAATAATTTAGTCCTTTATTAATTAAAATTTTAATATTATTAATTGAATTTTTTTTGTTTCAGGTATACAGCGCGCGGATTCATTAAAAAAAATTTTTTTTTTTACATTATACGGGAGTGTTCGAACCTATAGTGAAAGTGACGGTCGTTTAATTATTAATGTAAAATTTTTTTTTCTTATTCTCGTTATAAACAGCGTATACGTATACAGCTGTACGTGTCGTGTCGGATTTAAAAAATTAGCTTCGGGAGTGTTAATACGAAATTTTCTATAATCGCGAAACGAAATTTTTTTAGTATAGGGTGTTTAAAATTCGTTTTCGTTGTTTGTCTTTCCGTTATACATATATACATAAAGGACAACTCGTAACGCGCGCGTTCGAATTATATAATTTAAAACCGCGATCCTTTTTTTTTCGCGAACACATCAAAAAAAAAAAGTTTATTTTAAATTGGGAAGAGGGGGGGGTGGGAGGGCTCATTTGAAATCATTATGCCAGGGATTTCGCAATAAGTCTTATTGAATGTTGAATAATTTTTCATAAATAAAACCAATTTATGAAAAAATTTATTCATCTCATCTGTAAAGTTTTACTTGTGACAATTATTTAACCTTGATTGTTATATGCGCTTCTGATTATCATAAAATTTGTCACCTACTAATCAATGGATTGATTTGAGAAATATAATGTATCACACATTTAACGCCAGGGTTTTAAATATTTCCTTGTGAATCTTTACACTGATGGCTACAAAAAAATTTGTAAGTAATATTGTAGCCATCGACCCGCTAGTGGGATAAGGCAAGGGCTACGCATACCTAACTGCACATTCTTTGCGCAATTTATTTTTTTAATCTGTTTAAGTTACACTTACACTCATTATTATTAATAAAAAAATTTTTTTTTTTTTTTTGAAGAAATATTTTCCATATCAAAATAAAAATTAATATTTTATATATATAGGGCATTCTATGTGAATAAATTTTGAATAAAATTGTCTATTTTCACGGAATAAAGTGACGTGAAATTAGCCGATTGTCTATTTTCACGTCCTAAAATAACGTGACTTTAGCCAAATGTCTAACTTCACGCCGTGAATTTAACCGATTGTCTATTACCACGCCGTGAAAGGACGTGGCTTTAGCCAAACGTCTATTTTCACTCTCTAAAAGGACGTGACTTTAGACTAATTTTTAATTTCACGCCGTGACTTTAATCAAATGTCTATTTTCACGTCGTAAAAGAACGTTACTTTAGACAAATGTATAATTTTACGCCGTGACTTTAACCGATTGTCTATTCCCACGCCGTCAAAAGACGTGACATTAGTTAAATGTCTATTTTAACGCTGTAAAAGAACGTAACTTTAGACAAATGTCTAATTTCAGGCAGGAAAGTGACGTGACTTTAACCAAATGTCTAATTTCACTCCGTTAAATGACGCAAAAATTACGTCACTTTCCGGCGTGAAATTGGAAATTAGTCTAAAGTCACGTCCTTTTAGAGAGTGAAAAATAGACATTTGACTAATGCCACGTCCTTTAACGGCGTGGGAATAGACAATCGATTAAATTCACGGCGTAAAATTAAACATTTGTCTAAAGTCACGTCCTTTTACGGCGTGAAAATAGACATTTGGTTAAAGTCACGGCGTGAAATTGGAAATTAGTCTAAAGTCACGTCCTTTTAGAGAGTGAAAATAGACATTTGTCTAAAATCACGTCCTTTGACGCCGTGGGAATAGACAATCAGGGTAAATTCACGGCGTGAAATTATACATTTGTCTAAAGCCACGTCCTTTTACGGCGTGAAAATAGACATTTGGTTAAAGTCACGGCGTAAAATTGGAAATTAGTCTAAAGTCACGTCCTTTTAGAAAGTAAAATTATACATTTGTCTAAAGTCACGCCATTTTAAGGCGTGAAAATAGACATTTGGTTAAAGTCACGGCGTAAAATTGAAAATTAGTCTAAAGTCACGTCCTTTGACGCCGTGGGAATAGACAATCGGTTAAATTCACGGCGTGAAATTATACATTTGTCTAAAGCCACGTCCTTTTACGGCGTGAAAATAGACATTTGGTTAAAGTCACGGCGTAAAATTGGAAATTAGTCTAAATTCACGTCCTTTTAGAAAGTAAAATTATACATTTGTCTAAAGTCACGCCATTTTAATGCGTGAAAATAGACATTTGGTTAAAGTCACGGCGTAAAATTGAAAATTAGTCTAAAGTCACGTCCTTTTAGAAAGTAAAATTATACATTTTTCTAAAGTCACGCCATTTTAAGGCGTGAAAATAGACAGCCGGCTAAATTCACGTGTTTTCTTAAAATTAAATTAAATGCAAATCAGTTTAAAAATTTTTTTTTGTATTACAGTTATAATAATGCATAATTACTTAATTTTTTTTTTCCTAAATAGTAAAACATATAACCGCAATATTACAATATATTCTGTGGTTATATATTTTACTAGTTGGGTTTTGTATATTTAAAGAATTATTTTATCTGTTTTAATAAATTAAATTAAAATTTGTATTATGTTTAAAATAAAATTTTATCTTAATATTAAAAATGTAAGCTATTTAAATTATTTTTAATTGTATAAAATCATTTTTTTTTGTATAATGCATCTTTCTTTTTTGGTGAGTGTTTTTTAAAAAAAAGTGTGCTTATTCTGATCAATAAAATAAATTTCAAAAAGTTTGCGTCACGTTTTGTTTTGTGAATGACACTTTCTTGGCTGCCTCCTTAAAGGTAAATTTACAGATAAGCTCTATATATCAATAAGCTGGTCTTGAAATTTATCCTTAGGGTTGCTTTAGGGCCCAAGAGAGAAGAGGAACTGCTTCTGGACTCCACAGCTATCGGTGAGTTTTTTTTTTTATTTTTATAATTGCATGCAAATAATTAATTTATATATTAATTTCTAAAAGGAAAAAAAATTAGTGATATTAAGATAAATTTTTTTTAAAAATAATTTAACTAACATTTTATATTTAATATATATTTATATTTTATATTTAAAATATATCAAGTTTTGTAAAATTCTTAGCAAAAAAAAAAATTTTTTTTTTTTTTTTTTTTTTTTTTTTGGTATACTCAAGAGCATTTAAAAGAAGTTATAATTAAAAAAATTATAAAGTCGTTTATAAAACATAGTATATCGCACATAATTCAAAAGCTCTTCTCACAGCAGTTTGCAACTCACAAAGTAAATTAATTATTCTTCACTTCCCTTAACTTTATTGTGCATTTTTCATCTTTATATTTTATCATTTTCTTCTTAGCGTTTTTTTTCTATTTTTATTTATTTATTTTTTTTTTATATTTTTATAATAAAGTTATATTTAAAAACTTTTGATTTTAATAAAGTTTCTTCATTATCATTATCATGACTAATAGCAAAGTGAATAATTGTTAAAGTAGGTGTTGATTACACTTATCTTTTCTAAATTTTTTACCCTCCCCCCTCAATTTCTCTCTCTCTCTCTCTCTTTTTTTTCTATTTAATTCTTCCGCCGCACCTCTCTAGGATTTCAAACCCCCCTTTAAGGTACCACTTATTTTATTTAGCACTCTTTTGTGTTGAAGGGAAATTAGGTTAAGTGAAAACTAAACTTGATCTACTTGAACGAGGATAATCTTTCACTGCCAACAAAACTAACTTTTAGCCCGAGTGAATAATATTGAGTGAGCTTTAAGTTCTTGGCTCAATTGAAAATTTGATATAAGCTATAATCATTTTTGATATTTATAATGCGATTAAGAAAATGGGGAAAAAATTATAATTGTTATATTCGATTAGATTAGATTCCATTACATTGTATCATATTACATTATAAGTTAATATATTATATTATATATTATATTACATTATACATATATGCCCTGGCTCATTACAAAACGATCTAAGAAGCCAATTAATTTTTACTAATTTTAAATCCATTGAGAGTTTTTTTAAAATTTTAAATGTCGGAAACATATTGAAAGATGGAATTTAAAAATTGTTTCTCGGGGCTTTTTGTGGTAGCTAAATTGAAAAATTAATGTCACATTTGTTATCAGCGACCTCAAAAATCCCCAAGTGATGAGTTTTAAGAATATTTGACGATTTTTGAGAAAAAACCGCTATATTGGATCCGCTATTTTGAATTTTGAAAAACTGACATTAAATTCGTAATCAGCGACCCCGAAAACCCCCGTGTAACAAGTTTCAAGTGAATTCGGTAAATTTTTAAAAATGATGCCGCCATATTGGATCCACCATTTTGAATTTTGAAAAACTGACATTAAATTCGTAATCAGCGACCCCGAAAACCCCCGAGTAACAAGTTTCAAGTGAATTCGGTAAATTTTAAAAAATATTGTCTGCCAAATTGGATCTACCATTTTGAATTTTGAAAAACTGACATTGGATTCGTAATCAGTGACCACGAAAACCCCCGAGTAACAAGTTTCAAGTGAATACGGTAAATTTTTTAAAATTTTGCCGCCATATTGGATCCGCCATTTTGAATTTTGAAAAACTGACATTAAATTCGTAATCAGCGACCACGAAAATCCCCGAGTAACAAGTTTCAAGTGAATACGGTAAATTTTTCAAAATTTTGCCGCCATATTGGATCCGCCATTTTGAATTTTGAAAAACTGACATTGGATTCGTAATCAACGACCACGAAAACCCCCGAGTAAAAAGTTTCAAGTGAATTTGGTAAATTTTTCAAAAAAATCTTCGCCATATTGGAACCGCCATTTTGAGTTTTGAAAAACTGACATTAAATTCGTAATCAGCGACCACGAACACCCCCGCGTAACAAGTTTCAAGTGAATTTGGTACATTTTTCAAAATTTTGCCGCCATATTGGATCCGCCATTTTGAATTTTGAAAAACTGACATTGGATTCGTAATCAGTGACCCCGAAAACCCCCGAGTAAAAAGTTTTAAGTGAATTTGGTGAATTCTTCAAAAAAATTTCCGTCATATTGGAACCGCCATTTTGAATTTTGAAAAATTGCCATTGAATTTGCATTCAGCGGTCCCGAAAACGCTAATTTTAGATTCAGTGAGAGTTTATAAAAATTCAAAATGGCAAACTCAATATGGCGTTCAAAAGTATTTAAAAAATCACTCAAATTCGTTGAAAATTGATAATCGGGGGTTTTCGAGGTCGCTGATTACGAATCAAATGTCAGTTTTTCAAAATTCAAAATGGCGGATCCAATATGACGGCAACATTTTTAAAAATTTACCGAATTCACTTGTAACTTGTTACTCGGGGGTTTTCGTGGTCGCTGATGACGAATTTAATGTCAGTTTTTCAATATTCAAAATGGCGGTTCCAATATGGCGGAGTATTTTTTTGAAAAATTCACCAAATTCACTTGAAACTTGTTACTCGGGGGTTTTCGGGGTCGCTGATTACAAATCTGATGTCAGTTTTTGAAAATTCAAAATGGCGGATCCAATATGGCTGAAAAATTTTGAAAAATTTATTGAATTCATTTGAAATTTGTTACTCGGGGGTTTTTGAGGTCGCTGATTACGAATCCGATGTCAGTTTTTCAAAGTTCAAAATGGCGGATCCAATATGGCGGAAATTTTTTTGTGAATTCATCAGATTTGTCTCAAACTTTGTTACTCGGGGGGTTTTCGGGGTCGCTGAATACGAATTCAATGTTAATTTTTCAAAATTCAAAATGGCTGATCCAAAATGGCGTTCGAAAAAATTTAAAAATTACTCAAATTCGTTTAAAAATCGTTATTCGGTGGTTTTTGGGGGTGCTGATTACGAATTTGAGGTCGGATTTTTAAAAATCAAAATGGCGGATCCAATATGGTGGATTTTTTTTTCAAAAATCGTCAAATATTCTTAAAACTTATCACTCGGGTGTTTTTGGTGTAGCTGATTACGAATTTGACATTAGATTTTGGATTTAATTATAGTTTAATACTCCAAGTAACAAGTTTTAAGTAAATTTGATGAATTTTTTTTTTTTTTTTTGTATAAAATCTTTGATTTTTTTTTTAAATTTTTGAACATCTTATATCAAAGACATAAAATAAAATAGATTTAAATTTTAATAATTAAAAAAAAAAGGTGTATTAATTTTTGAATAAAATACAATAATCTTGTTACCTGAACAAAAATCATTGGTATTGCCAAAATGAATGATGCACACCAGACAAAAATGACAATTTTTCTTGCTTGACTTATGGTGCATATGTACTGAGCCCTCATTGGATGAACTATGGCATAATATCTGAAATAAAAATAAAAAATTTTCTGTTTTAATTTTTGAAAAAAATATATATATATATATTTTTTTTTATTAAAATCATTTTTTTATTGAATTAAAAAAAAATTATAAATTGTTTATTTAATTTTCAAAGTTTTCTATTAAAGAAAAATTAATAAATTATGGAATTTTTTAAAGGTTTTTTTTTTTATTAAATTCAATAAAATAAAAAAAAATTCAATTTTTATTAAATTTTTGAAGTTTTTTTTATTAAAATAAAAAAAAATCTGTTATTTAATTTAAAAAAAAAAGGAAAATTTCTACAAATAAAATAAAAGATTAAACAGATTTCTTCTAGAAGAACAACTTTTATAAATGTGAAATTATTCCTGACAAGTGAAAAATATCCGAAAAGTTTGTTATTTTTTTTTTCCATCAAGGAAAAGTTTTGAAATGAGATTTTTAAGGATTACGTTTCTTCATCTTTTTCTTCTTCTTCTTTTTTCTCTTTCTAATTCTAAATTTTTTTTTTTTTTTTTTTTGAACCGATGACAGCTCGACGGACAAAAAAAGAAAGAAGGTTGGAAGCAAAAAAAAAAAAAAGGAATTTTTTTCTTGCATATACTTTTTTCTCACCCACGAGAATCGTAAATACCTCAAAAGAAGAAGAAGAAGAAGAAGAAAAAAAAGAATTGTGTAAATATGTATTTTTTTTAGTTCAGAAAAAAAACTCTCTCATATGTAATTTCTTATATTCCCTTATCGAAGTGATTTACTATTAATTTATTTTTTGTTTTTATTATATTTATTATATTTTTATTTTCTTATTTTTCTTTTTTTAAAAGAGAATAAAACTGAGAAAATCGACATAATATGATTTTTCATCAAAGACGAAAGTAAAAGAAGAATTCACGAGAATTTATCAAAGAGAAATGATTCGCGCGCTTAAATAGAGAATGCGAAGAAATTTAATTTTTAATACAAAAAAAAATATATATATATATATATCTTCTACGCCCAGCTGAATATTGGTTCAAAAATTAAATTTTTTTTTTTTTTTGAACCTTTAAGAAAGCGGTATTTGATATTATTTTTATATCTTTCTTTATTATTATTATTATTACTATTATTTTTTACTAGTTTAGGTTAGGTTGGTTTCTCTTGACATGGAATGACCCATATATCTACCTATATTAGTATTAAAACGAAAATAACCTCAAAATTCAAGGTCCTAGGTAGTTACGATACAAGGTCAGAGGTCAGACATAACCTCAAAATTCAAGGGTATAGGTTTCCAGGATTCTAGGCCTTAGTGCAAACATAACCTCAAAATTTAGGTAAAAATTTTAATAATTATAATAAGAATATATAATAATAATAATAATAAAAATAATAATAAAAATAATAGTAATAATAATAATAATAATAAAAAATAATAAAAATAATAGTAATAATAATAATAATTATAATAATAATAAAAATAATAATAATAATAGTAATAATAATAATAGTGAAGACATAATTTTTTAAAAATGAAAATAATGAGCCAATAAAAATGACCAAAAAATGATTAATTGAAAATAAATGTGAAAAGTGGGAGTTTGATCGATGAATGAAACTTTTAAATCAGTTTTCTTTCTCGCGAAAAAAATTTTTTTTTTCTTTTTCTTTTTTTTTCAAATAAGCCACATTTATTCTTCTCGTTATATTCTCTTTTACTTTCTTTCTTTCTTTTTTTTATTTTCCTTCAGTATAACTTATGATTTATTCCACAAGTATTTGAGAGCAAATAAAATTTCTATTATGATAAATATTTCCAAAAATAAACCCCCCCCCAAAAAAAAATAATATTAAAAAATATATATATTTAACAAAAATAAATAAAATAAAAAAATAAATTTTTTTTTTTAAATTTAATAAACAAAAAAATTAATTTTAGACAATATAAAACTATATACAAATTTTTTTGCATTGTAAATAAATATAATAATAATAATAATAATAATAATAATAATAATATATGAGAATATATGAGAATATAAAAAAAATAATAAACAGAAATAAATATATGCATAATTTTCTTTGGATCAAAAATTGTAAGATAAATTATAGAATAATAATGAAATGAAAAATAGTTTGAAAGATAATTTTTTTTTTTCGTTTTATCAATGTAATTACAAATGCGGTAAGAATTTAAGTTTCAAAAGCCAATTTATATATAGAAGTTTTACAGAGTGAAAGAGAGGGAGAGAGAGAGAGAGAGAGTTTTCTCCGTATAACTCGTAGTTTTCTTGCGTGACATTAAGAAAGGCGAAGTGTACCTTAATCGCGATCTAGAAAGTAAACTCATGACTTCTATTTACGAAGACCACAACTGACTTGGTGGTTTTAAAGCTTTCAAATGCAAGCTTCATGTTGGAACTAAAGCAAATTCTCATTTAACGCAAATCAAATAATGTTTCTCTCTCTCTCCCTCACTCACTCACTCACTCACTCTCTGCCTATTAAAAAAAATCTACATTAAAATGAAATTTATTTTGTCTCATATTTCTCTCTTTTTTTTTTAATCATTAACGTACAATAAATATCGAAAAAATATTTTTATGAAAAATAAATTAACTTCTCAAAAGTTTAATAAAAAAAAATGAAAAATTACAAACAAGATTTCTTATCTCGATTAAGTACCTGCAGTCGGTAATACAGATTTCTACTTTACCAACAGTCGGTA
This sequence comes from Leptopilina boulardi, assembly GCF_019393585.1. Classification (NCBI taxonomy): domain Eukaryota; kingdom Metazoa; phylum Arthropoda; class Insecta; order Hymenoptera; family Figitidae; genus Leptopilina; species Leptopilina boulardi. The sequence goes on from NW_026138025.1 coordinate 524,585, forward strand.
AGGTAGGAATCTTACAGATATTCCGATTTGATCGATAGGGTTAAAAACTGTTTTACCGACCTCAATATAAATATATAAATATCGAAAAAATATTTTATGAAAAATAATTAACTTCTCAAAAGATTAATGAAAAAAGAAAAATTACAAACAAGATTTCTCATTTCGATTAAGTACCTGCAGTCGGTAATACAGATTTCTAATTTACCAACAGTCGGTAAGGTAGGAATCTTACAGATATTCCGTTTTGATTGATAAGGTTAAAAACTGTTTTACCGACCTCAATATGTTTCACTGACCGAACATAATAATAATAATAATTATTATTATTAATTATATAATTATTATTGTTATGTAAAAATTTGTAGCCATGATTTCCCATCTCGATTAAGTACCTGCGGTCGGTAATACAGATTTCTACTTTACCAACAGTCGGTAAGGTAGGAATCTTACAGATATTCTAATTTGATCGATAAGGTTAGAAACTGCTTTACCGACCTCAATATAAATATATAAATATCGAAAAAATATTTTATGAAAAATAATTATCTTCTCAAAAAAAGATTAATGAAAAAAGAAAAATTACAAACAAGATTTCTCATCTCGATTAAGTACCTGCAGTCGGTAATACAGATTTCTAATTTACAAACAGTCGGTAAGGTAGGAATCTTACAGAAATTCCAATTTGATTGATAAGGTTAATAACTGTTTTACCGTCCTCAATATGTTTCACTGACCGAACATAATAATAATAATTATTATTATTATTATTATTATTATTATTAACTATATAATTATTATTGTTATGTAAAAATTCGTAGCCCTTTCAAAATATTTAAAAGAAATATTTTTGGCAAAAAGAATAAAAAATGAATGATATAAGTTTTAGAAAAACTATAGTAAAAAAGGGTGCAAAAAAAGTATGTAGTAAAAGAGAAAAAAAAAGAAACAGGATTTATGATAACTTGCCATAGTGAATTTTGATTTAATATATAAAAAGAATTTACCTCTCAACGGACATGGCTGTGAGGGTCAATACTGAGCATATTGCAGAAACACTTTGCATGTAATGCACTGCTTTGCATAAGAAAAGACCCATTTCCCAAGTGAAAGAGAACAGCTTTGCTATCTAGAACAGGAAACATAATTTTCTCATCAAAAATTTGGTTTAGATTTTAGACAGAATTTTTTTTTTTCATTTTGCAAAAAAAAAAAATTGTTTCTTTTATTAGTTTTTTTTTTTATTTTAGAATTTTCTTTTTGAGACAATTTAAAAAAAAATTTTTTTTATTTAATTTAAAAAAAATGATTTTTTGTACTAAAAAATTTATTTGCACCTAAGCAACCTTTTTTTGTAGTTAATAAAATTTTATTTCAATCAATAAAATTTTTTTTTTTTAAAAAAAAAAAAAAAGAAAATTGTTCTAAAATGTCTTTTTGATCTTTTTACAAGACTCATTGTCTCTCATTGATACTAAAAAACAGAAATGTTGTTTTAAAGTTTTTTTTTTACTATTTTTTTTTTTAGTTGTCATTACTTTTCAGTTTCTGACATTTTTCACGTCTCAAGAAAAAGTAATAAAAACTTACTATCACCTTTAAAGGGTTCCCATTTCACGGACGTTTCTTAAATTTTCAAACAAAAATAAATTGTAATCTACTCTTTTTCTTCTGTAACAATATCTTTAAACAACCACTTTTTTTTCTCTTGAACCATAAAAATATCATGACCAAAAGGACATTTTCAGCGAGAAAACGAATGAAAAATTATATAGTGTAGAATTTATTAGCCATTACTTTTTTTTTTTTTTTTTGATAAAATGTCACTTTGAATAGAACTGTAATATTTCTTCAATATCTAATAATAATAATAATAATGATAATAATAATAAAAATCGAAAATTTGAATTTCTAAATTCATATATCTCTAAAATTCTCGAGTCATTTTCTTTTGTTATGTAAATCCTTTTTGCACGCGAGAAAAACTTCTTGAGTTTATCATCATTTTTATTTGAAACGAGAGAGAGAGAGAGAGAGAGAAATTTCGTGGAAAATTTATTTCACTTGTTTTCTGCTGCATTTTCCTAGAGAGTTATTAGTATTTTTTTTCATTAAAAGAATATCAAGCAGGGTTAATTTTTTAATTTTCTTTTTTTCTATACCTTATATTTAGAAAATGAGATATATTAATAAGTAATTTGATAAAGTAAATATAAAAAATTTTAACCCACATAAAAAAAGCTAAAGAATTTTCATTATTATTTATTATTATTATTATTATTATTTTTATTATTATTTTTTTATTATTATTTATTTTTCATTTAATTATTTTTAAGCCGAATTTTTATTTATTCGAATTAATATTTTGCAAGAATGTTCATTTGTTCGAATTATTATTTGATATAATTTCCATAAAACCGGATTTTCTGCACAATTTTTACTTAACTGAAAAATAAAATTATCAACAAATTAAAAATTATTCCAAAAATTGTGATTGGTTGATTTTAAAAATCGCGCCAAAATCGATTGTTATTTCGGTCATTTGAAATTTTGGACTAATAAAAATTCTATCAATTAGAAATTCTGGTAAATAATTTTTTAGAAATTATTTTTATTATTATTATTATTATTATTTAAAATTAATTATTGTATAATAATTTTTGAAATATTTTTTAAAATTAATAATATTTGTAAAATAATTTTTGAAATTTGTTTTCCACGAATGTTTTTTTTTTAAGCTCTGTTTAATGTAAAATACAGTAAATTATATAGAAAATTTATCTCAATACATGAATGAAACAAGAAATTGCCAAGAATATTGACTGGTAAGCACAGTAACTGATGTAAATTTCGCATATATGCATAAGCACGAATATGCATAAAGAGAAGTTTAAATGCTTTTTAGTGGATGTTGCTGAAGACTTTGAGGTCGACAGAATAATTTAAATGCTAACCACATAAGTAAAATCAGAAAAAAAAATATTTTTTTTTTATGTCAAAAATTCAGAGTTCACTCAACAATTTTTTTATTCTTTTAAGAAAATTTAAAAAAAAAATATTGTCCTCACGTTTTGATTCATAAATGAATTTTCCCCATAAGGAATTTTAGAAAAAACAAATTAATAACATAAAAATTCAACCGAAAATATAAATGAAAAATTTAAAAACAAAATTTTTTTTTTTATTTAATTTTCTTCTACTGATCATAAAACTGATTTTTTTTTATTTTTTACAGAATAATTTTTTTGATGTATAATTAAATTTAAAAAAAAAATAATTTTAGAAAAATAAAAAATTTTAAATTTACTGCAAAATTAAAAAATATTTACTCCTTTTTACAATTTTCTTCTACAGGTCATAAAACTGATTTTTTTTTCTTTCTAATAGGATAATTAATTTCAATTCTAATAGAAAAGTTTACTAAAAATAGAATTTTAGAAAAAAAAATTAAAAATTCACTAAGAAAAATAAATTAAAAATGATTTTGGTTTTTTTTTACAATTTTCTTCTACTATTCACAAAACTGCTTTTTTTATGTCTGATAGGATAATTAATTTGATTTTAAAATAGAATTTTATTAAAGAAATATAATTTTAAAAAACTAAAAAAAAAATTAAATTCACCAAGAAAAAAAACAAATTAAAAATGAAATAAAAAAAATTTGGTTTTATTTTATAATTTTCTTCTACTGATCATAAAACTGCTATTTTTTATTTTTTACAGAATAATTAATTTGATGTATAATTAAATTTAAAAAAAAAAATAATTTTAGAAAAATAAAAAATTTTAAATTTACTGCAAAATTAAAAAATATTTACTCCTTTTTACAATTTTCTTCTACAGGTCATAAAACTGATTTTTTTTTCTTTCTGATAGGATAATTAATTTGAATTCTAATAGAAAAGTTTACTAAAAATAAAATTTCAGAAAAAAATTAAAAATTCACTAAGAAAAACAAATTAAAAATGATTTTGGTTTTTTTTACAATTTTCTTCTACTATTCACAAAACTGCTTTTTTATGTCTGATAGGATAATTAATTTGATTTTAAAATAGAATTTTATTAAAGAAATATAATTTTAAAAAAACTAAAAAAAAATTAAATTCACCAAGAAAAAAACAAATTAAGAATGAAAAAAAAAAATTTGGTTTTATTTTATAATTTTCTTCTACTGATCATAAAACTGCTTTTTTTATTCTTTCAAAACAAATAAAAAATTATTTTCATTTTAACAATTTTCTTCTACTTATTATAAAACTGCTTTTTTCCCCACTTCCAAATGCCATAATTTTATATTTCCTCATATCAATAGAAAGAAAAAAAAAAATTTTTTTTTTAATCTTTTCCTACGAAATGTTCTTAAAACTTTTTTTTTTTTTTTTTACTGAAACTCTTCTTAACTTTACAATAGGGACAAAAAGGAACTTTTCTCATTATTCTGACGATATAAATATTTGCTGAAAAAATTTTTTTTTGATCTTTTCTTTTTGCGAGCAAAAACAAAAAAAAATGATGGGACAGAGAAGGAAGAAAGAAATAAAGCACTACTAGTGCTGTAAATGACAGAAGGGAGAAATTTTTTTTTCTCTCTTCGTAGAGAGAGAAAGAGAGAGAGAGAGGGTAGCATTAACGAGAGTCTCCGTGACCATAATTCATGTGACATGCAAATCCTTTCGATTTGGCAAACAACTTTCCAACCAAGTTGAATATTAATGAGAGACGAAGCTTGCAAACATGACTGCCAACAGCCCAGTGTAGAGTATATAGGTAACAATTTTAAGAGGATCAAGTGTCCCGAAAACGGATTTGACAAACACGTTTAAACGAACATGTTTAATTACATGCCATTAGAGAAAATTTTCTTTTTTTGCTTTCTTAGGTATAATATTTTTTTTAGTAGATGGTACATTTAATAATTTTTTTTTTAAATTTATTATAATTAAACTATAGTTTATTATAATTACATTAATTATTATTATACATTATATTATTATTTATTATAATTAAATTATTAGTTAAATTCACTAAATTTTTATTAATTTATTTTTAAATTAATATCAATATTATTTATTATAATTAAATTATTAGTTAAATTTACTATATTTTTATTAATTGAATTCACTAAATTTTTAATTTACTTAATTTTAAAAATTAATAAAACTTACAATTAAAGTTAAAAATTGACATAAATGTTGCCAATTTAATATACTTAATTTTTGTTAACTTCTATTTTCATCAATTTTAATTAAATTACTTTTAAATATTCTAATTAATTCCATTTTAGTAACGACAGAGAAAGAAGTGAATTATTATTTAAATAAATAGAAATTTTGTAAAAAAAAAAGGATTAAAACAATAATAATGAAGTATTTTAGTGTCAATTTGAAGGAGTTTAGAAAAAATAAAATTGAAAATCTTTATTGAGCTACCTAAACAAAATTTGAGAAGTGACTTGGGCCCCGGTAGTAGGTCAACTGAGACGCAGCAATCGAGCGCTGACTTAAATACCAGAACCACGAGGAGTGGGGGTATTAAAAATTTGTAGTAGGGCAGTACGTCACGTTCCACTGGCCAACGGTAACGCCTATGGACCCCCCACTACATTTAGTGCTCCCCCACTCCTCCCTGGCCAGATATATAAGACCCTGTTTCCTCGTTCACTTACCAGTCTGCTTCCTGTCAACGTTTCGAGACACGTCCCAATTTCTGCTCAACTTTTGTTTATTTAATCTATTCTTCAAATTAATAGAGAAATATTTTTTTTCTAATTTCAGATGATTCGTGACAGGATAAAAAGTGAGTTTTTATTTTATTATTATTTAAGCAAAATGATTTTTAATTTGTAATATAATCTTTGGTATACGTTATTTTCTCTTTCGATTTTAATTCAACATTTTTTGAATTTGAAAACTTAGTTATAAAAAATTATTAATGTATTGTAATTATATATATATATATATATTTCTAAATTATTTTATAATATATATATTACTTATGAATTAGAGGATTCCTCCCCCTCCCAATGAGCCCGTACATATATATGCATAAATATATAATTTACTAAAAAATTTAATAATTAATTTCGCGAAAAAATTAAATTTTTTTAATTTCTAATAAAATTAAATATTTAAATTAAATTTAATATTTAATTTCAAATATAATTAAATATTTAAATTAAATTTAATATTTAATTAAATAAATTTAAATATTTAAAATGGTTTAATAATAAAAAAAAATCATCTTCTCTTTAATATCTTTTTCACTTCTTTTTTAATTATAAAAAAGATAATTGAAAAGTATATTTTTAAATTCCAATTTTTGTTCGCAATGATATTTGAATTAATAATAATACAAATAAATGAAAAAAGAAACAAAATGAGAAATTTAATTTCTGATACAAAATTGAAAAGTGGAGATTAATTATAAATTTTTGTTATTAATTTTACAATTAAAAAAAAAATTTTTTTTTTTTTTTTGTAATTTATTTTTATGTTAAAAAAATAATCCGATAAAATTATATTTGTCCACCAAGTTTTGTTTATTTTAACGTTCGAAATACTGTCGTAATTGCAATGTAAATTAGATTTGTCGTTATATATTATATGCATCTACAGAAGTAGATTTGTTTAATTATTCGGTTAACCTTTGGTCCATTCATGGAATTATATTTGTCTACCTGTTAAAATTTATTTTATATATATATATGGAAAATTATGAATACTATTATTATAACAATTATTATTATTATTTTTTTAATTTATTTTAATATTTTGCTTAGGGAATAAGCAACGATTATTATTGTTATTATTAATTTTATTATTATTTTATTATTATTATTATTATTTTATTATTATTACTATTATTATTATTACTGTTATTATTATTATTATTATTATTATTATTATTGTCATTATCATTATTTTTTTTTATTATTTATATAACCGAAAATTCATTTCACAGAATTTTTACTTAACCGAAAAATTATTATTTAACAGAATTTCTTATTCGATAGAATTTTCATTTGTCCGAAATTGCAAATGACCGAAACAACAATATTGATTTTGGCGCGATTTTTAAATTATCAACCAATCAAAAAAATTATCCATAAAATTGTGATTGGTTGATAATTTAAAAAAAAGGTGCCAAAATCAATTGTTGTTTCGGTCATTTGCAATTTCGGACAAATGAAAATTTTAAATCAATTAGAAAATTTTGTTAAATAATTTTTCGGTTAAGTTAAAAATTATTTTGCAGAAAAATAGGTTTTTATGGGAAATTCTATTAAATATAATAATTCGAATAAATTGAAAATTCATCTGAAAGAATATAAAACAAAAAATTCTATGCAATGAAAATTCTAGCTAATCAAAAATTCTTTAAAATATCCTATTATGTTAAATGAAAATTCTAGTAAATAAAAATTCGGCTCAAAAATAATTATGTCAAATTAAATTCAGTAAAATAAAAATTCTAACTAATGATTTTTAGAACATAATTATGCGTTCCAAAAAATTATTATTATAACAATTATTATTATTATTAGCATTATTATTATTATTATTATTATTATTATTATTATTATTATTAGTCATTTTTTTTTTTTTAAATCTAGCTCTTGAAAAAATTGTTCTCGTTCTTGTTTGACATTTCAAAAAAGAAAGTTCATTTCAATTATTCTGTGTAAACTTTAATTCATTGAGCTTTCTACAAGTGAATTAAAGTTTACACAATATAATTGGAATAACGTTTTGTACACTATTCCGCACAAATTACAAAAAAAACAAGTATTAAGTTAGGAGGGTAACTTTGTCTCATAAATATTATGTATCAATATTAATTAATTAGTAATTATTATTATTATTAATAATAAAAAATAATTTATAAATAATAGTAATTGTTAAGCAATTAATAATAGTATTAATTAATTAATTAAAAATAGTTTAAAAAAATAGTAATAAATAATTAATTATTTATAGTAATTATTAAGTAATTAATAATAATAATAATTGTTATTAAACTAATATTAATATTTTTATTTAAAAAAAAGGGTTTTGGAAAAAATATCAATAGTGTTAATTTAATTAAAATTATTTCAATTCATGTATTTAAATTTTTTTTTCTTTGCAAATAAAATGATAAAAATTTTTCGTTTTTTTTTTTGTAATTTCGCACACTTTTGCTACTTTTTTTTCTGCCGCTTGTAAAACATACATATATAGTCAAGTGCTGTTATTGTTGTCGTCGTCGTCAAAGAAGCGCACTAAAGTGAGATATTATTACCCAATGTTAAAAATTATCGTACACATATAATACACTTTTGAAGACAAGGACAAAAATCTAAAAAAAAAAAAAAAAAGAAGAATATATTTATCGACGCCATAAAAAAAGTGTTTCACTCGAGATAAGAGAAACTTTCGTACATTTTTACAGCTCTGTTTATTTTTACCCTATGGGCAGTAAACAAACTCTAATGTCTTTTTGCCTTCATTGAAAAGACGTTTATATACGTGTGTGAGAAGAAAAAAAAAATTGTTCTTCTCTTTTTTTTTGCCCTCAGCTCTTTTTGTCTTTATCTGTGTGTAAATGTCGAAAAAAAAATCTTGAATGTAATTTTTAAAAATAGACATTTTTTTTAGATATTAATTTTCTATTTAACGGTTTTTTTTACTATACTCCCCCCGCGCGCCAACCCCCCTATTTTTGGCGGGAAATACAGAGAAAGATGAGGGAAGGGGAAAGAGGGGGGACTTGCGGCTATATTCAGAGCCTTGAAACGAACATAACCTCAAAATTTAGGTCATTTCTGGCGGGGGAGGGGAGGGGAATTGCGGCTATATTCAGAGTCTTGAAACGAACATAACCTCAAAATTTAGGTCATTTTTGACGGAGGAGGGGAAATGAGAGGAGGGAGGGGGACTTGCGGCTATATTCAGAGCCTTGAAACGAACATAACCTCAAAATTTAGGTCATTTCTGGCGGGGGATGGGAGGGGAATTGCGGCTATATTCAGAGTCTTGAAACGAACATAACCTCAAAATTTAGGTCATTTTTGACGGAGGAGGGGAACTGAGAGGAGGGAGGGGGACTTGCGGCTAAATTCAGAGCCTTGAAACGAACATAACCTCAAAATTTAGGAGGGGGGACTCCCCCCTCCTAGGTCAAGAATTCTTGAAACAGCGGCGGCGGCGATATCTTTTTGTAATATAGGAAGATATAGAATTCTTAGAAACGCATCGAATTTTCATTTGACCGAAAATGACAAATGTCCGAACATAACCTGGAAAAAAAAAAAATTTCGGTCGCGATTATTCACAAAATTTGACCAATTAGAAATTTATCAAGAAACATTGTAATTGGTCAAATTTTTGAATAGTCGCGCCGAAAATTTTTTTTTCCCATCTTATATGTTCTTCGGACAATTATGTCATTTTCGGTCAAATGAAAATTGGAATCGAAAAAAGAAAATTTATTCTAATAAAATACTAATAATTTTTTTTTTTTTTGAAAATTACATCAAAAATTAAAAATATATTTAATTACAGTGTAAATTTTGATACATAGGGGAAATTTTAATCTATAACTATATAGTGTGTTGTGACGGTTTGCAGTAAATTTATCGATGATTCGTGAAACAATCGAGAAGTAATTAGTTAGTTGAACGTGTTTGGCATAAATACAATTCTGATATGTAATTTCGTGAATGTTGATAGTGGGTTGTAAATTTTCCTCCTACAAATCAGATTTATGTGAATATAGATTTTTTTAAAAAAAAATTTTGTCCTAATGATTTTTTAATGAATTTTGTCAATAATTTTGATTAAATTATTTTATTGTAATTAAAAAATAATAATAGTAATAATAGAATAAAAATACACATCATTTTAGTCTTATTTAAAAATTTGGATAAAAATATTTTTACATTTTCTTCTATTGATCATAAAACTGCTTTTTAATATTTATTTAAAAATAGATATTTCTTTTTTTTTTTGTTTTTATATATAAAAGTAAAAATGACCTTTTAATTATATATTATATAAAAATTAATTGATTTTATGTTAAGATAAATTAGAAAATTTTTCATGTATACTCAAGATATAATTAAATATCAATAAAAGTATATTATATGTAACTGTATTAAGAAGCTATTATGATTTTAATACAAGGGGTGGAAGTAACACTTGAGTGGTGAATTTTCGTAATAAATTTAAAATAATTTATTTTTTATTACTAATTTTTTTTTTTCTTGAAAATATTATTAAATATTAAATTTTTTTTTATTTTAATTAATAATCTAATATTAGCGTAAGATTCTATTTTTTTATCTTTTAAATTGTAAATTAAAATTTCATTTTTGTTGCTTCATTAAATTTTTTTTTTTCGAAAGGAAAACTCAAATTATATTTTCCGATCGTAACATAAAAGAAACTAGAGCCAACAATTTATATATATATATACAAAGAGGCAACTTATTTAATATTCAATAGTTTTCAGTTGCTGGGGATAAGTGACATTTTGTTGATATTAAAAGTAGCTCGTTAGTACCCGAGTCTCTAAGGTTGACTCAATTAAGTGGGTTTTGCGTAACGGGATGCCCCATTGGGCTATAGAGACCGCCAGGCATTAATTATTATTAATTGAGGGAAATGGTTTCAGGAATCGGAAACTGTTTCAAAACCCACATCGTGAATTTCTCTTATTATTTGTTTGTTATTGCTTTGATATCAAAAAAAAAAAAACAAATTAAATATCAATAAAATTTCTCTCTTAAAAAATATATTTTATATATTTCCAATAAGGATTCATAATAATAATAATAATAATAACAATAATAATAATATAATTAAAAAACTTATTGTAAATTATATAATATTTCTTTGCGCATTATTCTGCAGTGGTATCGATTACCTTCTAGTTTTTCAATTTTTAATTTAAATATATATTGTTTGAATTATCATTCCCCAGGCAATTTTTCCCCTATTTAAAGAACAACTGACAAGTTTAATTTTTTTCAGTAAATTGAATTTTTTTAGTAAAATTTATTTTATATAAATTATTTTTTATTATAGAAACAAAGTAAAAATGCATTTTTTTTTTTTTGAATTTTAAAATTAAATTAAAAAGATAATCCTCTATTTATTTTAACAAGATTGAAATAATTTGATTTATAGAAAATGTAAAAAAAAGAGAGAGAAATGAAAATATCATCTTTGATGTTGACTTGAGTAATTGAAATTTTGATGAATCGCTTTCATATTAAACAAGGGATACAAATTAATGTTTCACGGCATATATATATATATATATATATATATATATAGAGAGAGAGAGAGAGAGAGAGAGAGATAGTGTGTTTGTAGGTATCATGAAACGATTTGAAAATTAGTCACGTAAAGTCTCGTGACAACGGCAAATCAGGTATCTTTCTCTCTTTCTATCTATCTCTTATAAAAATTATTATTTTAATCAAACTCGATTAAGTTTTGCCTGAAAATTATATTTTTTAAAAATGCATTTTTTTTGACACTTATCTTTTTTTTTGAATTGATATTAATTTTAAATTTATTTTAGAAATTAAAATAATTTAAAATTTATTTTAATAATTAAAATAATTTAAAATCTATTTTAGTAATTAAAATAATTTTAAATTTATTTTAATAATTAAAATAATTTAAAATCTATTTTAGTAATTAAAAATAATTTTTCAATTTTTTTTTTTTCTAAACATCTTGGTGCTTTTTTTTTCTTAGAAAAAAGTGTCAAGAAATCATATATATATATGTACGGGTTACCATAAATATCTGTCCAATTCCATAGGGGTGGGGGGGGGTGAATTTTCAGCAAACAATTCCCAGTCTCCTTTTTTTTTTGTGGCCCTAAAAGAGTAGTTACGTGAGAGGAGGGTTGGTGGCAAGTATCAGGGTGAGTTAGTGTCGCTCGTTTATAAAAGAGGGGTTACAGTTTCCAAAGCTGACGTGCTCTGACTTGATACACTAAACCAGAAGGGAGAAATAATTATAATGACTTCAAGGTTTAACTAAGTCTTCCAGAGATCTTCTCCATAAGAAGTGGATCATTGCAATTTTTTTTTTTTTTACTTTTTTTTTCCTCTATTAATAATATCGAGAAAATTGATATCAATTTTGTTGGTTAAATATTATATGCAATTGTGAAAAATAAGTTTTACATTACTGAAGAAATTTTACTATGCAAATTTCTTCTCTAAATTTGAAAAATATTTGTCACACAATAACAAAAATTGTTTCCAAAACTACTGCGCATTTATTTCACCTTTTCTGCGCAGGTGAAAATTGTTTTCTTAATTACTGCGCATATGTTTCACCTTTCTGCGCATGTTAAAATTGATTTCTAAACTACTGCGCATATGTTTTACTTTTCTGCGCAGGTAAAAATTGCCTTTAAAATTACTGCGCATGTGTTTTACCTTTTTTGCGCAGATAAAACGTGCCATTATAATCACTGCGCAGGTGAATATTATTCCCAAAACTACTGCGCATATGTTTTATTTTTATGCGCAGGTAAAAATTTACCTCTAAAATCACTTCACATCTGTTAAACATCACTGCGCAGGTGCAAATTGTCATTAAAATTACTACGCGTATTTTTTTTAATAAATTTAAAAAAAACGCATTTTTACACCCCCCCCCCCAAAAAAAAACTAAATCATTTGCCATAAGGAAAAAAAATTTAAACCTAACAGATAAGATAAAATATAACCGTTTAAAAAGTCGTGATTTTCACACAGTGACATTGGTAAATTGTCTTTTAGACGACACACGAAAGACTTGACAGAACACACGAGAGATGCAGATAAGACTCAATCGCGTAAAAGTAAAATATGTCTCCAAGGGACCTCTCCAAAGACTCGCAAGGATTTTTCAAACATCCATTTTTCTTTTTTGCAGGCAAGCGATAACAAAGCAAAAAAAAAAAAAAAAAATTGACAATCAATCCCCTCTCAACCATAAAATATAGATATTAAATTCTATTGAGTAGAAAAAAATATATTTTTCATCGAAAAAGAATTTTTTGAAAAAAAAAAACATTTTTCACAATTGACTGATCAAAAAGAAAATTTAATAATTTGAAAAAAAATTGGTTGAGCTTTCAAAACCTTCCATTTTCTTATATATATATATATATATATATATATATATATAAATAACAAATAAAATAGCGAGACGATTCGATAAAAAGCACTTGAAAGAAAGCGTGGAACTATTTTTCAACGTCCCTCACCCCAAAAACCCCTTTTACCTCCCCCTAAATGCAATAAGGATATTTTGAGAGAGAGCAAGTTAAATTCTCATGAGTGAACACACACACAGAGATACAAAAACATGATCATAGAAATGAATCGTTTGTCCTCGTATAACTCGCATAAAAGGCGCCGCGTGTGTTGCCTTTTACAATTCACGCGATGCGTCTCATACAAAAAAGAATTTTATTATCCCAACAAAATAATAATAACCGTGATGGTGACAGTAAGCGCAAAACATTTCCACATTTATTTTTTATTAATAAAAAATATATTCAGTTTATTTTTTCTTTTGTAATATGCTACGCCAAAAAAAAAAATATTTTTTTCCGATAATTTTAGGAAAAAAAAAATTATGAGGCGTATGTTTCATTTTAAAAAAAATGATAGTAAAAAATAATAATAATAGTAAAAAATAATAATCATAGTAAAAAATAATAATAATAGTAAAAAATAATAATAATAGTAAAAAATAATAATAATAGTAAAAAATAATAATAGTAAAAAATAATAATAATAATAGTAAAAAATTAAAAAAATATTTCTTTTCAAAGAAATAATGTAAGATGTGACTTGTACAACATCTCTAGCGAGACTGTCGCTCTGCGTTTCGTTTTCCGGTATATATTCTACTCGTTATCCCCACCACTGGACCCCACCACTGCGCTGGGACCGCCCGCTGCCTTCCTGGAACTCGGAAAGTGGAGGGGAGTCAAGAATAGGATATAAGGAGGTGAGCGAAGCGGAGCTCCTCAGTCTCGCTCTAGACGTTGTCGAAGTCACGTCGTATTTTCTTTTACAATTTTTATTTTTAATTATAAATAAGAAAAGAAGGATCAAGTATTGAAGTATTTTTATTATTATTACTATCATTAGTATTATTATTATCACTATTATTATTACTATTATCCTTACTATTATTATTACTACTATTATTACTACTATTATTACTACTATTATTACTACTATTACTACTACTACTATTATTATAATAATTATTGGGGATGTTTTCCTTCCTTGCTGTAATTTCCACTTTACCATTCACAAAAACAAAAAATAATACTATTATTATTTTTTAATTCTATGAATGCATGAGTTGGTCCTAGATATAAAACATTTTACCTACTATAAAAATAAAAAAAAAATTTATTAATTCCCAGTGGAGGTATCAAATATCCACTACAGTTTCCCATCAATATCGATTGAAACATAAAGTTTATAAAAAAATTTTTTTTAAGTATCATAAAAAAGTGATAAATTTAAAAAATTAATTTTCATCTAAACTTACAACTGTGAAAAATATCACTTTCCACTATATATATATATATATATATATATATATATATATATATATATATATATATGGGGTAAAATAATAACCTAAATCTTGGTCGTTATTGAGGTAACTTGTACAAGAGAATGGAGAATATGTGTAACTATCCTTCAAAATTTTTTTTTCAATTTGACATCTAATGGATGTCTGGTTGATATTAACTTGTACAATTAATGGTCTTCGTGAAACCTTATAACTCGTGTGTGTGTGAGTGATATTGATCACAAATTTCCTTCGTTAACAATAGGATATCGTAAAACAAAAATAGTTTTCTTTTTTCGAAAAAAAATTCCCATAATGGATCTTTTTTTTTCCTCCTTACAGAAGAGAATTTTTTTTCTTCTTAGAACAAGTTTCTTTAGCTATAAAATTTCCCTCTCTCTCTCTATCTCTCTCTTGGTAAAAAAAGGTCTCTTTTCTTCAAAAGGGCTAACACTATGAACACAAAGTGCGACCTTCAAGTATATAATCGATTTTATCCCAATTGACAGATTCGCCTTTTGTACAAATCCCTTGGTGCTTGTTTTTATAAGGGTGTAAATTATTCCAAAGGGAATTATTCCACTATTGAGGGAGGGCAGTTTATTATGAATTTAGTTACAAAGATTTCGAAATTTGTGACTTTTTGTTTTTTTTTTGACTTTTGAGGTTTCAACTTTTTTGATCTTGCAAAAAATAGTAATTTTTTTTTTAAATTGTAATTAAAATGAAGACAAGAAATGAGTAATTATTTTTCACGATGAGACCACACAACCCATCACTGTTAAAGGTTTTTCGATTCCTTCGAATTATCGTTTTGATGTTACGTGAGCTGAAAGTATAAGAGAAAAAAACAGAGAGAGAGTGAGAGAGATGAAAAATCCGATTTGTGCGCTGAATTCCTACCACGTGAACAATTTTCCCAATGTACCTCTTTCTTACAATCTACCAATGAAGGGCCACCACTTTCTATGAATTGACCATTTACTTTTTTTTTACACTTATATGAGAATTTCCACTATTTACTTAATGTCACAGAAAAAAAATAAGGGAAATTTGAAAAAAAAGAAATATTTTCACATCTCATGGAATATAAAATTATATTTACTGTACTGTAAATGTAGAGAAAAAGAGAGAATTAAGAGAAAAAAAAGAGCAATTTAGAAAGTAACTCGAAAGTTCAAATTTTCATTGGTTTTGCAACTTGTTGCTGTAAACGAGAAAGAGAGAGAGAGAGAGAAAGGAGAAAAAAGGTACAATTTGGAACTGGTCCAAAGATTTTCAACGAAACTTGTTGCTTCAATTTAAAAATATGTAAAGTGAATTATTTTTTGCTTTTTTTTTTGAACGAAAAAAAAAACATTTTTTCTCCTTACAAAAAAATAGTTTCTTATATATAATTAAATTATGTTCTATTTGTGAAAATTTTTTACTTTTAATTTTTTAATACTGCGGTATTTGAAATTATTTTCCATAACGAGATATGAAATTTTTTCTTAAAATTTTATAATTTACAATTAGAGATTGTTAGAAGAAACTTGAGCTAAATGTAAAAGCAAGTATGAGTAAATAAATAATTTTTTTCGAAAAAATAATTTAAGATGTAATTTGTACAACGTCTGGAGAGAGACTGACGCTCTGCGTTTCGTTTGACGCTTTATATTCTACTCGTTATCCCCACCACTGGACGGGGTAGCTAATCGTTCTTGTGCGTGGGACCGCCCACTGCTTTCCTGGAACTCGGAAAGTGGAGGGGAGTCAAGAATAGGATATAAGGAGGTGAGCGAAGCAGAGCTCCTTAGTTTCGCTCTAGACGTTGTCGAAGTCACATCGTATTTTCTTTTACAATTTTTATTTTTAAGTATTGAAGTATTTTTATTATTATTATCATCACTATTATTATTTTCACTACTACTATTATTATTACTATTTTCATAACTACTATTATTATTATTTCTGTATTATTACTACTATTATTATTATTTCTATATTATTACTATTATTAATAATATAATTGCTATTATTACTATTAATATTATAATTTAAAATTCTAAACCTGAAAGTAAAAAAAAACCCCAAGCGCTTCAGAACAAATATTTATTTGAATCAAAAAATTAATATTTAAGTCTATATAAAATTAAAATTTTGTTAATTAAACGGCAGAATTTTTTTTTTAAATAAAATGTATCGTAATTAGGTGAACTTAAAATTATGAATTGACTGCTTTTAAAGAGCACTTTTGCATTCTGCTGTATATATAGGTATTCAAAGCGCATTAACGGATGTTTGCGAATCTCTAAGCTTTTTGCATTTAAGGATTCCTCATCAAAAGCTTTCTATTCGCAATTTAACTCTAAAAATAGATGAGTCTTTTTGTAAAAAAAAAATAAAATGCTCATTTAGTTGAAGGATCAAAGGTGGCAGGTTAAACTGAACAACAAAATTTTAAAATTAACTTTGGAGTCTTCTTTTATATATATATATAAAGGAGAGGGTAACTACATGTTCCTTTGATCCCTGATCCGAGAAATTGAAATCGAATCGTTTCCAATACATATTAGTATATAGTGTTTAATCATGTTTTCTATTTTTTAATTATATTTAATGATAATAATAATAATATAATAAAAGTTATTATCAATTGTATTATTAGTATTATAATTATTAAAATACTGTAAAGAGCAATTAATATATAATACAATAAATAATTTATATAATGATAATAATATATTTCAATATAATAATATATTAATAATATATAATAATATATTTAAAAAATGTAAATTTAAAAAACAATGTAAATAATAATCCAGAATCGGTTTATGGAATATTTTTTTTTTAATTGTAAAAAGAAGTTTCAACGTTTAAATACTAAAAGTATTAAATTTATACTGAAAATATCAAATTGATCCAAATTTTTTCACCAATTTGATATTTTTAGTTACTATTTGATACTTTTAAATTAGTGTATATTAAAAAAAAAATTGAAACGTTCCTCACGACGTCTTAAGTGAGAAAAACGCTCCCGGTCTTGAGCGGCTGCTTATATCGTCTTTGCCTATCCCCTCCACCTTGGTATCAGCCAATCATGATTCTTTCCCCTCTATCTTCGCTTCCTTTTCTCTAAAAATCAACTGCTAGGACTTAAAATTCTCAGTAAAACTCGAGTTTTTTTTTGTAAATTTTTTTTCAATAATTATTTTAATAATTTTAATAAAAAAAAATAGTAATCCAAAAATATTTTTATAAAAAAAATTAAAAAGAAATTCTTAATTTAAAGTAAATTTTTTTTTTTTGGTTGCGTTCATGAACAAATTTTCAGGAATATATCAACAAATTCTGAAGCTATATAGTGTGGTGGTAATAATTCACGGCAATTGTTTACTGGAAGGGAATACATGCATCCGCCCAGTTACGAATAGTTTCTGTTTCAGGTCGACGCCAGCCAAGTACATTTCACTGTGCAAACGACGTGCACTGCGTGTGTATTATACTAATGCCCTGACGGAAGTACGAGAGAATGACGACGACGACGACGACTTGAAACAAACGGTTAAATAGAAAATTTTTTTTGAAACAAAAAAGAAGAGAGGACAAAATTTTATTCTTAAGAGTAGATTTCCATCCTTTTCTTTTGATCCTGAGCGCACAGCTTATTACTAAAATGATTTATTAAGTTTTGTTTGAAGGAATTTTGTTTCGTCTCTTAACGAAAATAAATGCAATTTCTAAAAAGAGAAATATTCCTCTAACAAATTATCACAAACGAATTTGGAGATAAAGGAGATAGAGCAAGAGAGAGAGAGTTGTCATAATTCAAAAACCTTTTACCCGCGAAATTAAATAAATTGCAGTCGCTCTCAACTTTCATTTAAACAAGTTTGTCAACAGCTTTCTCTATATCGCAGCACTCTTGATTAACAAAACGTGATTAAACTTCACTAATCATATTCTATCAACAGGACCAAAAAATAAACCCCCCCCAAAAAAAAGAGATTTGCAAAGGAAAATATTTTTTCCGTTTATAATGAAATTAATTTTATTTTTTTTTCACCGTACAAGAGAGAAAAATTTTTGTTTTATTTTTCAATTTAACAATAGATAATATGAGTAAAAATAAAATCCAATATAGCTAATCCATTCACTAAACAACCACAAAGTAAATGTATATTTGCAGCTACTATATAAGAGGAAACTCTGGCAGACTTCCAGTCTGAATTTTTAATGTCTGCACAACTTGTGTTTCCCTTTAATACGAACTGATGCGATGGCAAAAGAAGAAGAAGAAGAAGATGAAGGCAAAATAAAAAAATAGAATTTTTGATCTTCGTCGTGTTTAGAAGAAATTTTCAACTGACACGTCAGACATAATTTAATAATAATTGAGGAATAAAAATAAATAATAAATTTTAAAAGCGAAGAAGAAAAAGAGTAATTTAATTAGGTTTTGATTATGTGTAGTTGCACACGGAAGTGAATTTTTTGTCAGTGATCGATTTTTATTTCCCCCACCCCGCAGCGTCGACGAATTAGAATTTAAGACCTCCCCACCCTGCGGCGGCCGCCAATTATAATTTAGCAAGAGTATTTCCCCACTCCTACGTTTGGGACCGCCCACTGCTTTCCTGAAACTCGAGAGACGCAGGAGAGGGAGCTGTGATGCGATTGGCCGCTGCGGTGGTGGAGGGGAGTCAAGAATACGATATAAGGCGCTGAGCAAAGCGGAGCTCCTCAGTCTTGCTCGAGACGTCGTCGCAGTCACATCGTATTTTAAAAAAATTTTTTTTTCTTATTTATAAATATTAAAGGTCGGTTCACATATTAATGTACTATTATTATTCTTACGATTGTTATTACTATTATTCTTACTAGTATTATTATTATTATTATTACAATTTAACATAATCAGTTTAGGAAATTAAAAAAAAATTCTTTACTTAGTAAAAAAATTTAAGGGAAGATTAAATTGGTGGAGTATTTATTTTCGGTGAATAAAGGCAAACTTTGAAATTAACGAAAAGCATTGAAAATTGGGGTCAAAGCCCGATAGTTTCTAACTTTAGTAAACTTCCCTCCTAACAGTATCAACGTTCCTCTACGTCTCTCGTTCTCTCTCACTTTCTCTCTATTATTGTCGCGTCTCTTACTTTAACTACAAAATCATTCAATTCAAACATGAAATGCACTCGCCAAATGAAACTTTATTAAACAATAAACTATCAAACATGGAAAATCACTTAATAATTTTACACTTTTGCTCTAGAAGAGAAGAAAATTTTCTAGTTAAACTGTCAAATCGTTGAAAATATTAACAAGTTAATTAAATGTCAATGATTTTTTTATAATTAAATAAGTTTCAAGTGAATAATAATTATTAACCTCTCTATTGTGTTATTAAAACTCAAGACACTCACCCTCCAAACGTCTGGATCACATTCCCGGTCACACACACACACACATGGGTCCTTGAGAATAGCGGCAATATTCTAATAGAATTTCCAACGTGCATATATGTTGAAAACCTGTTCATTTTCACTTTAGATAAATGTCTCACACATACATATATATATCCATACACATTTGAAGGCTGACATTCATTTAACTGAAGCACAGCATCGTTAAAGTACGCTAACATGACATAGAATTTTGCTATTAATCCAAAAATCGTCGGATAATTTATGTATAACAATATATATTGCAGGCAAATTGTGTGTAGAAGGAAAAAAAAAAATTTTCCATGTAGCATAAAAGGAGATCTATAATAAAAAAAAGGTTAGATTCTTTAATTTTATCCTGGTAGGGTAAACATGTTCAAGAAAACAAAGAGTTTTGGAAACATTCGTGGAAATGGTTTATATACTCGTAGCGTCACTTTTTTTTTGCTCCGCCCACATAGCGTGACGCCTTATTCTAGTGACACGCCCCACTTTTATGATTCCCCACGCAACGTTTAATGTTTCTTTAGCCACGCCCAACTACTTTTTGGCTCCGCCCACTTGGCGTGACGCCTTATGTTAGTGACACACCCCATTTTTATGACTCCTCAATCTTCGTGCTGCGACCAATGTTTTTTTAGCCACGTCCAATTACTTTTGGATCCGCCCACTTGGCGTGACGCCTTATGTTAGTGACACACCCCATTTTTATGACTCCTCAATCTTCGTGCTGCGACCAATGTTTTTTTAGCCACGCCCAATTACTTTTTGGCTCCGCCCACTTGGCGTGACGCCTTATGTTAGTGACACACCCCATTTTTATGACTCCTCAATCTTCGTGCTGCGACCAATGTTTTTTTAGCCACGCCCAATTACTTTTTGGCTCCGCCCACTTGGCGTGACGCCTTATGTTAGTGACACACCCCATTTTTATGACTCCTCAATCTTCGTGCTGCGACCAATGTTTTTTTAGCCACGCCCAATTACTTTTTGGCTCCGCCTACTTTGCATAAAACCTTCTACTAGTGACGCCCACTTTTTAAGCCCCGTCCACTTCGCCTAACGCCCCTAATAGTGACGCCCAATTTTTAAGTCCTACCCACTTTGCCTAACACTCCCTACTATTGACGCCCACTTTTTACGCCCTGTCCACATCGCTAAACGCCCACACTAGTAACACCCACTTTTTTTAGCCCTACCCATTTAGCCTAGCGCCCCCTAAGAGTGACGCCCAATTTTTAAACCCCGCCCACTTCGCCTAACGCACCTAATGGTGACGCCCACTTTTTAAGTCCTACCCACTTTGCCTAACACTCCCTACTAGTAACGCCCACTTTTTTTAGCCCTACCGATTTAGCCTAGCGCCCTCTAATAGTGACGCCCACTTTTTAAGTCGTACCCACTGTGCCTAACACTGCCTACTAGTGACGCCCACTTTTTAAACCCTGTCCACTTCGCTTAACGCACATACTAGTAACGCCCACTTTTTTAGCCCTACCCATTTATCCTAGCGCCCCCTAAGAGTGACGCCCACTTTTTAAACCCCGCCCACTACGCCTAACGCCCCTAATAGTGACGACCACTTTTTAGCTTCGCCCTCTCTTGTATAATATAATAATCATGCCAATGTTTTTTAGGGACACCCCACTACTTTTTGGCTCCGCCTACTTGGCGTGACGCCCCCTATTAGTGACGCCCACTTTTTTGCCCCGCCCTCATTTTGATAATATAATATAATAATATAATTAAAGTAATATAATAATACTAGTAATAGTAATAATAATAATTTCAATATAATAAAAAAAAATAAGGAAAACATTTTATTTGTAAAAATTAGTAAAATATAAAGAAATATATAATAAATTATAGAAGAAAATTTTTTTTGTAACACTGCGAATAAATTTAAGTAACAATAAAGAATGTGTAAATTTATATCGAAAAGTTTTTCTTCTCTTGCTTTTGTAAATTGTATTCAAGTTCTTGGCACAAGGAAAATTGCTTAAAAAGGAAACTTGAGGCTCAAATGAATGAATGAAACTTTTGACCTTTCTCGAAGGCATGAAAAGCACCCCCGAGAATAATAAGAATAAAAAAAAGAAAAATTCCCACCCTTTAATTGCGGTGAAATATTTTTTTTCTGGACACGCGAAAAAAAAAAAAAAATTTTTTCAATAACGCGGAAATTTTTTTGTCTATTGACTGTATTGTATATTATATAGAAAATATTGAAACATTTTCTTTTTTTCGTTTCATGAACAGGAAAAATTAATAAATATGAGAGATTTTCTTTGTTAATATTAAAGGTGTCTTTTTTAATGATTTGATTTTAATCATAAAAATAAAAATAAAAAAAAAGAAAATTATTTATGTAATAGAAAAAAAATGTTACAATTTTTTTTTTTTTATTTATATTTTTTTATTATTATAGGTTTTCTTTTCAAACATCAATTTGCAAATCGATGTACAAAGGCTGTCAGTTGTGGGAGAGAGAAAGAGAAGGAAAAAAAATTGTTAAAGTAACACGGGAATTGAATACGTGGTATTCTGTATCAAAATACATGATATCAATATCGAATAAAGTTCTTTTTTTCACTCACTCATTCTTTTTCTGTCATGCCACTGAGGGATCAAAACAATAATTGAAAATAATTTCAATTTGAATGAAGTTGTGACCCCATGAAATAGTGACAATTTATTATCAATAAAGATTTGTTTTTTTTTTTTGCGTTTAAAAGTATATAATAATCGTTCTATTATTAAGGGATAAATCAAGAGAGAAAAAAATGTCAATTCTTTTTTATTCTCTTTCTGAAAAAAAAAATTTGCAAATTAAAAAAATTCTTTGTCATCGAAAAATGGTTTTTTGGTAAAAAATTTTTTTTTTGTAACTCGATAGTTTTGTGGTTTTTTTTACCTTTTGAACAAAAAAATGTAGGGAGAAAATTTCTCATAAAAAAATCATTAATTAAAATTTTAATTTTAAAGAATTTTATTAGAAATAAGAATTTTTTTGGATAAAAGTTTTTGAATTAATTTTATTTAAATATCTATCTTTTGATTGAGATATCAGTATATCGATCCAAATATCAATTTAAATATTGATTTACTAATTGAAAATTAATTCGAAAAATTGTAAATTCATCAAAAAAACTAATTATTTCTAATAAAATTCATTTTTTTTAAATTTTTTACAAAAATTTTAATTAAATTTTAATTTTTAATATATATGCGAAAGTCATATATATATATATATATTTAATTTAAAAAGAAAAAAAAAGTAGTGAAACATTGTTTAATTAAACATGCAATGACTTTAATGTAAATTTACCAAAATTTTATTTTTTTTTTATTTTTTTGATTTTGTCGTTTTAAACACGCGAGAATGTCTATATATCGTGTGAAGTAAATTTGCTTCTCGAACACCCATCCACTTTCCACTTCATGTCCGTCAATCTGGGCTTTAAAGGGCGAGCGCGTTTACTTGGAATTGCATTGTGTTCATACTAAACTCCACATCAAGTGACAAGGAATAATCACACAACAATTCATGGAAATTCGAAAAATTGAGGTTAAAAAAAAACACAGAAATAAATATTTTTATGCATACAATTTTTTTTTTTTTTCTCAAGTTTACTTAAATTTTTTTTTTATTTTTTTCTCATTAATTCATTTATATTTTTTATACATTTAATATTCAATGCCATATATATATATATATATATATATATATATATATATATGGGTGTATATAATTATTTGCGTATTATTAAAAAATTTATCATTCATTCATTAAATTTATGTCTCGAGAATCGATAGTGATTATTAATTTGACCTAATTCTTGAATTTTCCATCATAAAATAATAATTATAAGAAGAGAAGAAAAAAATTTTATTAAGAAGCTTTTTTTATAATCGTATAATAATAATAATAATAATAATAATAATAATAATAATAATAATAGTAATAATAATAGTTAGACTGTTAATAATAATAATAATAATAATAATAAAAATTAATTTTAAATGTTATAAAAATTGTCAAAATAAATTTGGAAATTTTCTTGTTTTTGATTATGTTCCATTTTTTTTTAAATATAAATTTTGCAAATAATTTTATTAATATTTCACATCAACACTGGTAATTAGTTTCCTCTGATTTGATTATTGAGAAAACATTAAGTATATTGACAGTATTCTCATTCACTATATTCCAAGTTATTCAATTTAACATATAAACGGGCTCTGTTTGTTTTCCCACAGCAAACATCTTGAATCTAATTTAAAATATTTCCTGAATAAATTAAGTTAACTTCATATATATATATATATATATATATAGATTTAAATATCCATAAACCGTTTTAGATATCGATTAGGAAATCGATATGTCGATTTCCGTAACGATCAATCAATTTAAACATCGATATATCGCTTTAAATATCGATCTATCGATTTCCGTAACGATCAATCGATATATCGCTTTAAATATCGATCTATCGATTGAGATATCGATATATCGCTTTAAATATCGATCTATCGATTTCCGTAACGATCAATCGATATATCGCTTTAAATATCGATCTATCGATTGAGATATCGATATATGGCTTTAAATATCGATCTATCGATTTCCGTAACGATCAATCGATATATCGCTTTAAATATCGATCTATCGATTGAGATATCGATATATGGCTTTAAATATCGATCTATCGATTTCCGTAACGATCAATCGATATATCGCTTTAAATATCGATCTATCGATTGAGATATCGATATATCGCTTTAAATATCGATCTATCGATTGAGATATCGATATATCGACCCAAATATCAATATTTCCACTTAAAAGTACATTTTTTTCCTTTAAATATCGATTTATTAATCCGAGTATCGATAAATCGATTTATATATCGATATATCTACTTAAAAGTCTACTTATC
Organism: Leptopilina boulardi; assembly: GCF_019393585.1. Classification (NCBI taxonomy): domain Eukaryota; kingdom Metazoa; phylum Arthropoda; class Insecta; order Hymenoptera; family Figitidae; genus Leptopilina; species Leptopilina boulardi. The sequence continues at coordinate 549,548 of NW_026138025.1, forward strand.
GATTTAAATATCGATCTAAATATTTATATATCTAATTGCGAAAGTCGATATATCAATTTAAGTATCGATTAATTAATCCAAATATCGATATATCGATTTAAATATCGATGTATCTACTTAAAAATCGATAAATCGATTTATTAATATCGTTTTAAAAAACCAATATATCGATTTAAAAAATCATTAACCAATTGACATTATAATTATATTCATATATATATATATATATATATATTATAATATATTTTTTACTTCACGCTTATTTGAATTTTTTCAATTTGTGAACATTAAAAAAAAATGTCGAGGAATAAAATTTATAACTTTAAGTGAATAGTTATGTATAAGTTAATTAAGTAATTAGTGACATACAATACATTATAGATGTAAAATAGTTTGAAAAAAAAAATATATATATATATATACCTTGACTGGAATGCAAAAGATGATGAGTAAAAGATCAGCTGTGGCGAGACCACCAAGAAAGACATTAGTGGGTGTCGCTGGTAATGGTCGTAATCTTGGGCAAAGTGTTGACGCAATAATGACGACATTTCCTGCAAAAAGAAAAGACAAAAATGAAATTTTTTTTTTTTTGTCTTCTATAACCCAAAAATATTTATATATATGAGAATTTTTCCCCTTTTCTTTTTCTTATACTTTCCATATTTTTTATAATATAATAAAAATAATAAAAATAATAATAATAATAATAATAATAATAATAATAAAAAGGGAAACTCCGAGCTGCGAGAAAAATGGCATAAAGCCAGGCTTATCTTCAAGCAAGCGGTTCGAAATAGCCAACGCCGTTGCTGGAAGGACCTAATCGGTGAATCCGAAAATGATCCATGGGGTTTGGCGTTCAAGATTGTCACCAAGAAATTGGTGGCTAGGCAAAAAACCCCTGGTCTGGATGATCCGATTTGGGTCCAGAAAATCATAAGCGCATTATTTCCCCACGTAGAACCGATCCCCAGGGAGGACTATACTCACTGTGTAGTACAGAGGGAGGAGCTCTTCACGCTTGAAGAACTAAAAAAGGTGGCAAAGACGTTGAAAAATGGCAAAGCGCCTGGCAATGACGGAATAGCCAGTGAGATCCTAAAAGAGGTGACCGCTGCCTATCCAGAGCTTCTTCTCAACGTCTTTAATGCGTGTTTGGAAGCTGGAGAGTTCTTCAATGACTGGAAGATACAGAAATTGGTCCTCCTTAGGAAAGGAGACAAACCTCTAGATAAGGTCACATCGTACAGACCGATATGCTTATTGGATACGATGGGTAAGTTTCTAGAGGGTATGGTTCTACAGAGACTTCAGGAAATCCTGGTAGGCGAGAACAGCCTATCGGAGAACCAATTTGGCTTTCGAAAAGGCCGGTCAACAGTTGATGCAATACTCACTGTTGTCAATAAGGCACAGAAAGCCAAAGAGGGGAAAAAGAAAGGATTCTGCGCGCTCGTTTCCGTCGACATAAGTAATGCGTTTAATTCTGCAAGGTGGGACCATTGCATAGAAGCAATGAAACGTAAAAGGGTTCCAGCCTATCTGTTGCGCATGATAGACAACTATCTTAGCAACAGATGGGTTGTGTACAAGAGCGACACATGTCATATCAAATACGAAATGACATGTGGAGCTCCACAAGGGTCTAAGGTGGGTCCTTTCGTATGGAACGTCATGTATGACGAACTCCTGCGGATCGACCTACCTGAAGACACGTTTGTAGTCGGCTTTGCAGACGACGTCATTATAGTATGTTGCGCGCAGAGCTTAGAAATCCTGGAAATAAGGATCAATGAAAGTCTGAGACGAGTAAAACGCTGGTTAGACCTCAATGACCTTCAAATGGCCATAGAGAAGACTGAAGCCTTGCTCGTCACAGACCGGAGACCTTATGAAACCCCTCGGCTCCAAATCGGGAAGACCGAAGTCTCCTGGGGAAATAATCTCAAGTACCTGGGAGTGACGTTGGACAGAAGGTTAAACTTCCACCAACACTGTAACATCAAGTCACTCGAGGCCGCCGAATGCGTTGGAAACCTTTCGAGGATGATGCCCAATGTCGGCGGCCCCAGGGAAAGGAAAAGGCGATTGGTGGCGACCGTGGGTCTAGCAAAGCAGCTGTATGCTGCCCCTGCATGGGCTGATAAAGCCCTAAAGACCCGCGGCATCTCTGATAAACTGCTCTCCGTACATGGAAGATCCGCGCGGAGAGTGGTTTCAGCCTACAGAACAGTCTCAACGAGTGCAGTCCTAGTTCTGGCGAGCACTCCGCCAGTAGATTTACTGGCGAGAGAAAGACAGGAGGTCTTCATGCTAGTAAAGGACCTAGCGAGCTCGCTAGAACAAGGGAACTGTAATAGCCTAAAGGCGGCTATTCGCAAAGAAGCGAGGAAACGTCTCGTTGAGAAATGGCAAGAGAGATGGGATGGGGATTTAAAAGGAAGGTGGGCACACCGCCTGATTCCTCACCTCGCCACCTGGCTTGATAGAAAGCACGGCGAAGTTGGCTATTACCTGACACAAGTGTTGTCAGGTCATGGTTGTTTCGGCCAGTATCTCTTCAGATTTAAAATAAGAAAAGCTTCAAAATGCGTGTACTGCGATGCTCAAATTGATGACGCAGAACACACGCTATTTTCCTGTGAGCATTGGAGCGATGATAGGGAGACCATGTTTACGGCGGTTGGGACTCGATTCAACCCCGATACTATGGTCCCCATCATGCTCCAAAATGTGGACTCTTGGAGGCATATCGAGACTTTTGTCGTAAAAGTCATGTCGACAAAAGACAAAGACGGAAGATCCGGGTTGACCGGGAGATACCTTAATGCTCGGCAGGGATCAAGCAGAAGAGGGAGGAGGAGAATTTAGATCCCCTCCCCCTTCTGTCCAGCCTTGAGCAATAGCCGGAAGAGTAGGCTACGAAGTTCCGTAACGGTAGGGTCGCTATAGCGGCAAAACGGGACCTCATCTGCGAAGACCGAAGCTTGACGGCAGTTCCGCAGGTGAAATAGTGTCCGGGTAAAATGGGTTTTTAGTGAGTATGGGCGCTTGCGTCAGAGTCTCACAGTATTCAAGCTTGGGCGCCAAGCTTGTTTCTCTATAAAAGATTTTAAAGCCATTATAACTCCTATGATTGAATGGTCATATATCTTCTTATGTGGGCATTCTGTTGTAGGAGTAATGTGGCGACCCGCAGTAAGCAAAAAAAAAAAAAAAAAAAAAAAAAAAAAAAAAAAAAAAAAAAATAATAATAATAAAATAATAGTAAAATAATAATAAAATATTAATAATAATAATTGTATTAACAATTTGGAAAAATAATAAACATTTAAACAAATGCAATGACCAGTTTAAAAAAAAAAAAAATTTCACTAACTTGTTTTGAAAATAGAGAATCGCAAATATTTGAACAAAACTAAAACACATATTTGTTGGGAAAACAACTCGTTAAAGCGACTCCATTTATCTGATATATATTTTTTTAATTCCTTCCAATATATATATACATGCAGTGAACGCTAGATATCATTAATATTCTGGCTAACGTCCAAAGTTTCCAATATGGGGCGAACCAATAAAACATTTTGAGAAGAGTAAGGGGGAAGGCAATTTTTTTTTTTTTTTTTTTTGTTTTAACGATTTTTCATTTTTTTTTTTCATTTTTTTTTTTTTTTGTCTCACCCTCTATTGACATATGTATTTGATCATTGATTTATATTAAAATAGAAAAAGAAAAGAATATTACAGGCAGAAAATTGAAAGTTTTTCATTGAAACGATAAATAATTTTTATTTTTAGAAAAAATTTATTAGGAAAAAAAAAGACAAAAAAAAATTTGCTAGAAGAAATAAAAAAAAAAGTTATTAAAACTACAATAAGTCAAATTGATTTCAGATAGAAATTTGGGCAATTTTTGAATTCGAATAAAAATAAAATGTAATTTCAAATAGAAATAAATTGAAATTTGATAAAATGATTTTTTTTCTAAAACCATATGTAAATTGAGATAAAAAAAAAAAAAAAAAGACAAATAGATTTTCTGTAAAACAAAATAAACGAAACGAATTTAAACGAATTTAGAGATCCAATTGATTTTAGCCAAAAATTCAATAACACAAAATCATCCGAAAAAAAGAGAAATACATTTTTACAATTTTAAATTATATTTTTCATTTAAATTCAACACAGTGGAAAAAATTTAATCATTTTTCTAAATTAATTAAATTTAAATTTGAAAATTAAAAAAAAAAAAAATTTAACTAGTTCATGCAATATTCACTTTTTCCAAGTCCAACTGTATTTTTTTTCTCTCTCTCTCTATCTCTCTCGCTCGCTCGCTGACCCCTCCCTCCTAATGAATTTATTGGTACAATGCAAGTATGCTCCTAAATTCTCTGCTTCAGTTGCATATGTATTATTCTCTAAAGCATAAATAGCGCTTATCGATTTTCGTTTGTATCCACATACTCGAAACGTTTTAAACGGCTCGTCGACGACGACAACGACGACAACTAGGAGTAGGAGTACGATGATGATGGAAGTTTTAATGTTGAGAGGGTGGATCACTAAATTCCTTAAATGTCAAATAAAAAAATAATTTCAACGCAAAATTCATTAGCAAATTTACAAAAATAAGACTAAAAAAAATGAGCTAACTCTTGACACAGTTGAAACTGTTTTCTATATTGAAACAATCTAAAAAAAATCTCGCGAAATTTTTTTTTTAGATAATTATAATAAATTAAAAAAAAAAGTTATATCCCTATATTGGATCCTACATTATGAATTTTGTAATTCTGAGGTCAAATTCGAATTCAGCGATCCCTAAAACCTCACAAGTAAAAAATTTTTAACCAAATTTGGAAAAAATTTTACAAATCTAAGTAGCCATATTGGATCCGCCATTTTGAATTTTGTAAATTTTACATCAAATTCAGTTTCAGCGACCTCAAAAACCCCTGAGTAACAATTTTTGACCAAATTTCGAAAATTTTTTAAAATCTAAGTCGACATTTTGAATCCGCCATTTTGAATTTTTAAAATCTGAGGTCAAATTCGTAATCAGCGACCTCAAAAACCCCCGAGTAACAAATTTGAAGCGATTCGAGACAATTTTGAAACATTTTTGTCACCATATTGGTACCGCCATTTTGAATTTTGTAAATCTGAGGTCAAATTCGTATTCAGCGACCTCAAAAACCCCTGAGTAACAATTTTTGACCAAATTTCGAAAATTTTTAAAAATCTAAGTTGACATTTTGAATCCGCCATTTTGAATTTTTTAAATCTGAGGTCAAATTCGTAATCAGCGACCTCAAAAACCCCCGAGTAACAAATTTGAAGCGATTCGAGACAATTTTGGAAGATTTTTGTCACCATATTGGTATCGCCATTTTGAATTTTTAAAAATCTGATGTCAAATTCGTAATCAGCGACCTCAAAAACCCCCGAGTAACAAATTTGAAGCGATTCGAGACAATTTTGAAACATTTTTGTCACCATATTGGTACCGCCATTTTGAATTTTGTAAATCTGAGGTCAAATTCGTATTCAGCGACCTCAAAAACCCCTGAGAAACAACTTTTAACCGAATTTCGAAAATTTTTAAAAATCTAAGTCGCCATATTGAATTTTTAAAATCTGAGGTCAAATTCGAATTAAGCGACCTCAAAAACCTCCCGAGTAACAAGTTTCAAAGGAAACCGAGCACTTTTTGCAAAATTCCTTCCGCCATATTGAATCCACCATTTTAAATTTTGTAACAAATTTCAAGAGAAATAGGACAATTTAAAAAAAATTTTAATGATTCTTATGAATATTTTTTCAAATTTGCCTTAAACTTTGTTACACGTTGCTTTTTTGAATTTGCTGAATGTTTGAATTTTATGTCATATTTACAAAATTCAAAATGGCGGCTCCAATGTGGCGGAATTTTTTTTCAAAACTTTGTCAGATTTACTTGAAACTTGTTCCGGGGGGTTTTCGAGGACGCTGATTACGAATTTAATGTCAGAATTACAAAAAATTTTAAATGGCGGACGAATTAGAGAAAAATAGGTGGAAATCACATGAAACTTGTTAATCGGGGGTTTTTGAGATCGCTGATTACGAATTTGACCTGAGGTTTTTAAAAAAATACAAAGTGGCGGATCCAAAATGGCGACTTGTGTTTTTAAAAATTTTCGAAATTCGATTAAAAATTGTTAAATGGGGGGTTTTTGAGGTCGCTGAATACGAATTTGACCTCAGATTTACAAAATTCAAAATGGCAGATCCAATATGGCGGACGAATTTGAAAAAAGTGCTCGGATTCGTTTGATATTTGTTACTCGGGGGTTTTTGAGGTCGCTGATTACGAATTTGACCTCAGATTTAAAAAATTCAAAATGGCGGATCCAAAATGGCGACTTGTGTTTTAAAAATTTTTCGAAATTCGATTAAAAATTGTTACTCAGGGGTTTTTGAGGTCGCTGAATACGAATATGACCTTAGATTTACAAATTTCAAAATGGCGGATCCAATATGGAGGACGAATTTGAAAAAAGTGCTCGGATTCCTTTGATATTTGTTACTCGGGGGTTTTTGAGGTCGCTGATTACGAATTTGACCTCAGATTTACAAAATTCAAAATGGCGGATCAAATATGGCGGACGAATTTGAAAAAATGCTCGGATTCCTTTGAAGATTGTTACTCGGGGGGTTTTTGAGGTCGCTGATTACGAATTTGACCTCAGATTTAAAAAATTCAAAATGGCGGATCCAAATGGCGACTTGTATTTTTAAAAATTTTCGAAATTCGATTAAAAATTGTTACTCAGGGGTTTTTGAGGTCGCTGAATACGAATTTGACCTCAGATTTACAAAATTCAAATTGGCGGATCCAATATGGCGGACGAATTTGAAAAAAGTGCTGCGATTCCTTTGATATTTGTTACTCGGGTGGTTTTTGATGTCGCTGATTACGAATTTGATGTAAAATTTACAAAATTCAAAATGGCGGATCTAATATGGCGACTTAGATTAAAAAATTTTTTTTTTCCAAATTCGGTTAAAACTTGTTACTCGAGGGGTTTTTAGGGGTTGCTGAATCTAAATTTGATGTTATTTTTAAAAAATATAAAACCTGCTTTTAAGCTGGTATTTTTTCATCACTAAATTTGAATTTTCCTTGACAATTATTGAAAAAAGAAAATAAATTCAAAACTTGTTAAAAGTTAAAAGAAGAAAATTAAAAAATGAAAAGTAAAAATAAAAAAAAACAAACCACTTACCAATAAATCCAAGCATAAAAGTTAGTGTATAGATGAATAAAACTGGTCCATATTCAGCCCATGGAATTCCCAGATCAGCATCATCATCCGGTGGCATTGTTTCATTCGTAAAGTTGTAAAATTCCATTTTGTTTATTTTTAATTTTTTTTTTTTTAATTAACTTTTTTATTTTATTAATTTTTTTCTAAGTTTTGCAAAAAAAAAAAAAACATAAATTTTAATCCCGTATCGAGTTTCTTTTTCGTTCACTTATTGGCACACTGGAGTAAATGATGAAAAATCGAATAACGTCTCTCATCTCAGTTTCCGTGAGCGTCATTTTTTTTTATTTCCACTTTATTTTATTTTATTCTATTCTATTTTTTTTTTTAACACAGAGCGAATGTAAAATTATAATAATTGTCCATTCATGGTGATTCTTTCATTTCATTTTATTCTTCTTTTTATCTCTGAAAATCTATCTCATTCTATTTTTTTCGGCTAATAAAAATTCAAAAAAAAAAGAAAAAGATTGAGAAAATTTCGAATCGTTTATTTTGGCCTTACTGTGAATAATTCATTCCCTTAAGGGATTAATTAGTTTTCTTTGCCAAGTTTTCATCATCATCATCATCATCATCATAGTTGGATCAAACTTTTAAAAAAGGGGATGAGAATCGTCTTATATATATATATATATATACTTGGAAAATCGCTTGATTATATTCAATCTTCTTTTATTCTTAAATCTAGGCTTTGAGATTTTTTTTTTCACTCAAAAAAAGAAAAGGGAATTTATTTCTTTATTTTATAATTTTTGAAATAGACAAAAGTTAAAAATTTATTAAATATTTTACTAACATTATTTAAATACGTGTAATTAATTAAATACGTTCATTAAATATTACATTAATTAATTAAATAATTTTACTAAATAATTTTAAATATAATTAATGAAAAAGTTTAGAAAAATTTTTAAGTAATAAATAAAATTTTTTTAGTTAAATTTTTTATTATTTAATTAAAAATTTTACAAAAATTTTTAAGTAATAAATTAATTTTTTTATTATTTAATTAAAAATTTTTACAAAAATTTTTAATAAATTCAACTTTTTATTAATTAATTTAAAAGTTTACAAAAATGTTTAATAAATTAAATAATTTTTTTATTTAAATTTTTATTATAAATTTTTATCATTTAATTATATAGAAAATTTTTTTTTTCAATGAAAATATAAATTAATTTTTCTCAATAGAACTAAATATATTAAATTATTTTTACAACATTTTTCTTCCTTTGATTATTTTTAGCAAATATTCAGCTTTTTATTATATGCATATATATATAAATTTTTTTTGTTATTAAAAATTCTACACACCCTCCACGTTGGTTTTCGTCATAAAGCGCACAAATTTTCTCTCTCTCTCTCTCTCTCGACTTTTTTTTTTTTTTTTATTCAAACTTAGCTAAAAGCTGAAACGAGTTTCGTTTCATGGAAAAATAATAATTTGCATAAAGCAGGACAAATTTACAAACGCAGAAAAACTAAATTAATATTTGCGCCTTGTATTCGCTTTTATACTTCTTATATTTCTCGAAAAAGAAAGAAAAAATAAACGAAAAACAAAGAATAAACTCATTGAGAAATTTTTGAAGAAATGTTTTCACTTTACCTTTAACTTTGTTTTTCATAATTTTTTCATTTTCTTTTTAAATTGATTATATTATTCAAAGTAGAAAGAAAAACAGGAGAAAAAAATAGAAATTTAACATTAGAAAAAGATTTTTTTTTTTTTGCTAATTAGAGAACAAAAAATAAATAAAAATTAATTTATTTTTAATTTTTTTTTAAATAAATAAAAATTAATTTATTTTTAATTTTTTTTTAAATAAATAAAAATTAATTTATTTTTAATTTTTTTTTAAATATATAAGTAAAAATTAATTTATTTTTAATTTTTTTTTAAATAAATAAAAATTTATTTAAAAAAAAATTTTAATTCTAACAAATTTTAATTATTGTTTAAGGCCATGTAAAAGAATTTTTTTTGAAAATAAGTACGAGAAAAAAAATTATTATTTACAAAAATTAATTTAATTAAAATAATTTTTATTAGAATAAATAATAAAGAAAAGGAACTATTAAAGTTTAAATATTTTTACAATGAGATAAGATTTTAATTTTATAGAGAGAAAAAGAAAGAGAGAGAGAGAAATACAAAAACTTCGTGAAATCACATTACGTTTATATTGAAAAAAAAAATATATATATATAATATATTTAGACAAGAGAAAACGTTTGCTGGTTTATTTTTGAACCTACAAATCTATAAATTCTACAGTAAAATAAAAAAAAAAAAACACAATGATACTCTATTGTATTGCTCAGGGGCAAATTTTCTCATACTTTTACGCCAGGAAAAAAAAAGATTATAAAACAAAAGTTTTTTTTTTTTTTGAAAATAAAAATATTCAATTCAAGAAGTGGGATTTTTTTTTTAAATTTAATTTTTTTAATTTTCTATTTTTTATTATTATTATTATTATTTTATTTTTTTATTTTATATAGAAAATATAATAAATAAAATTTTTCAAAAATCATACAATAAATTTTGGAAATTAAATTTGGTTTCTATTTATAATTATTATTAACATTTTAATTTATTAATTAAAGAATAGATCAAAATCGATACAACATTTTTAAATACATATATATATATATATAGAGCTTCAATGGGAAAATCGCATCGACTTTGATCTGTTCTTAAATAAAATATTTTTCATATTCAAAAAAAATTTCTATTCTCAATATTTTTTTTAAAAAATCTAATTTGTTTAATTAAAAATTTTAATTATTAATGAATAATTAATTAATTATAATAATAATAATAATAATAATAATAATAATAAATTTTTAATTAATTGATGTATTTTTTATTCAGAAAATTTAATATTAATAATTATAAAAAAAATTTATTTAAGTATATATATATATATAAAATTTTGTATTCATATTTTGTGAACAACATGTGTATCATCATGTAAATATATATATATATATATATATGAATTCTATTTTAAAAAATACGCCTATTGTCTAATTCAATTTTTTTTCATGGATTTTTTTTCATCTGAACTTTGCACATTTCCGGATTACAGAATAGGCTGAATGCCAATTGGCCGTGTGGTATCTTGAAATTTTTCGTTTCTGACGTCTAATACACAGTCAAAATAACGATAAGTGGCAAAAAAATATTTTTTTTCAATTTTATTTTTATTTTTTTGTTTATATAATAAATAAAAAAAATGATAAGTAAATATAATAATTTTAAAAAATAGTAAATAAATATATAATAATAATATAAATAATAAAATCAAATAAATAAATATATATATATATATATATATATATATATGACTTTTAAAAATTCATGCGTGGCAGAGAATAATACTTAAGATAAGACGGAGGGTGAAGTTAAAGTAAGCGGAAAAGTTTTGAAAGTAGGAAAGAAAAAAAAATGAGGAACAGGCATTCGTACTTTGCAAAGAGAAATAAACGTTATTAGCGGATGTAATTCACTGGGCGTTTATTCTATTGAAGTTAATTCGATAAAATACAGAGAAACTAAATTACCTATAGCGCAGATTTAATCAAATCCTAGAGGCGCGCTTCTTTCACATTAAAAGCATCAAATTTTAATTTTTTCGATTTTCTTCATTTTTTTTTTTTATTCAAATTTTTTTTTTTAATCTCTTTTCTTTTTTTTTTTTTTATCAATAGTAATTTAATTTTGAAATTTTTGTTTTCTTTGATTTATATATTTTTTTTTACATTTCTAATGCGCTTAACTGCATTTATTTTTATTGTTTATGCTTTTTTAATTGTTCTTGTTGGAATGCTTTAGTTTTTATTGCAATTATTATTGTAACGATTTTTTACAATTTACAGTTTTTTTTTTTATTTTTGTTAATGCTTTTCCTTTTGTTTTTTATTGTAAAAGTTATTGTTAATATTTTTACAAATTACAGTATTGTTACTAAAGTTTTTGTTTTTGTTATAAAAGTTATTGTTATTAATTTTTTCCTGTTATTTTTGTTACAAAATTTATTGTTGCTTTTTTGCAATTTATAGTGTTTTATTGTTAATATTAATATTATTGTTGTTAAGTTTGTTCCTTTTGTTTTTGTTACAAAAGTTTTTGTTGCAAAAATAAAAAATTTTGTTGCAAAAGTTATTGTTATTAATGTCGAAATTTATAGTTATTTATTATTGTTTTTTTTTTTTGTTGAAAAATTTATTATTTATTTCAATTTAAAGTGTTTTGTCCTTCTTGTTATAATTTTTATTGTTGTTGTTGCCTAACAAATTATTTTTTAATGTTTTGTTATTGTTATACAAAAATTTTTACAATTGATTTTGTTTTTCGATCTGCTTTTATTTTTAATTTTTTTTGTTTTTATTGCTAATTTTATTTTGTTGTTAATTTAATTTGGTTTTTACTCTTGTTTTTATTTTACCTATTGTTTTTTTTTTAGTTCATTTATTGCTTTTTTGCTATTGTTGTAATTTTTTTTTTTTTTTTTAAATTAAATGTAAATAATTTTTGAAAAAAATGAAATTGATCCTTTGATATATATTTCTCTAAACTAAATATTGAAATTTCTCCGGTACGATTTGAATTTAACAGAATAGATGGAAGAAAAGGGGAAAAAAAGAACAATTGAATAAACACATTTTGGAGAAAAGCGATTTCCCAGTTACTATATATATATATATTATATGTATAATACGACGAGAATTTTCCCAACGAGTTGACAAAGTTTCTGATTCAGTTCTTGACAGTTTAGTTTCTCTTAGGTAAAGTTGACATAGAATCGAAAATTTCACCCTCACTCTCAATCTCTATTTCTCTCTTTCTCTCTCTCTCTCTTTTTCTTATATTTGCACAGATCTGTATTAAGTTTTTTCCAACTTTCGACACATAAAAGCATTTCACTTTATGGGAACAAAATGAAAAGCAAAAAACAAAAAAAAAAAAAATATATTAGAATTTTCTCGTGAATTTTTTATATCTCATTATCGTATGTTAACTCTAATTTTTTTTTTTTAAATTCTTGTCAAAAAAATTAATTAAAAAAATTTTCGCTATTTTAATGCTTTTTAAATAAAAAAAAAAAATTTTGTAACTCATTTTTTGGGGATATTCTATAATTTTTTTTTTCCTTTATAAATAAATTATTTTTTTTCTTAACAGTTGGTAATAATTTTTTTTTTATATTTATTAATTTTTATCACCAAAAATTTGTTAATTTTCACACACTGTTTTTTTTTTTTTTTTATTATTATTATTCACATGTGAATTTATAGAAGAGGGGAAAATATATATATATTTTTTTTTAAAAGTATACCTATATTAATAAATAAATGCAAAATATTTGGGTAATTAATTTTTTTTCTCATACATTTTATTAAAAATTAATTTCACGTTTTTTTTATATATTTTTTTTATTTTTTTTTTTGTTGAAATTAACAAATTCCGGGAATCCGACATGCGAGAGGTACCGAGTATAAACTGACTAAAACGCGCCGCAAGATTGAAGAAGAACCCGCCAAGTGACGCGATTCCGAAGTTGTGACGAAAATTCCCGAGGTTATTCGAGTAAAGAAAAATGACTTTTCATATATATATATATATGTTTTTTTTATTTACATAATTATTTTATTTTTATTTTATTAATTTTATATATAAACCATTAGAGTGACACATAATAATAATATTAATAATATTTCTTTTTACATAATTAAATTATTTGCTATTGCTTTTGTTTTTGTTAATTTTTGCTGTTGTTGTTGTTTCTATTGTAATTTCTATTTTTGATATTTTTGTTGTAATATTTGTTACAATATTGTTATTTTTCTTATTGTTATTTATGTTGCTATTGTTATTGTTATTAGTATTAGTTTTGTTATTTTTATTGCTCTCTTTTTGTATTGGGATTATTTTTGTTATTTTATTAATACCATTAATGCTATTGTTATTCTAACAACTTTTGTTATTGTTAATACTGTTAATGTTATTGTTATTCTAACAACTTTTGTTATTGTTTTTGATATTGTTGTCGTTATTTTTATTGTAATAACTTTAGTTTTTGTTGTTTTTATTGTTATTTTTCTTATTTTTATTATTATTTTTATTGTTGTTGTTTGTTGTTTAATATCAATTTTGCTATCGTTATTTATATTATTTTTACTGTATAGGGAAAGTAACTTTTGTTATTGTTATTGAAATTACTTTTGTTATTATTAATCCTATTATTGTTATTATTGTTACTGTAAAAACTTTTGTTATTGTTATTGCTATTGTTGTCATTATTTTTATTGTAATAATTTCAGTTATTGTTATTCTTGTTATTTTTGTTGTTGTTATTGTTATTGTTATTGTTATTGTTATTGTTATTGTTATTGAAAAATTTTTTAATTAAAATTTATTTTTTTTGCACTAAATTCATAAAATCTTTTATCAATTTTATATACTCGGTCGACGCCACGTTGGTGCCGGCAGGTTGAATTGTTTAGAAAGACTTCGTTTTATTTTGATGACTGGTATCTCGAGACGACGGAAATTTAAAGAGTCGTAAAACGGTTTCAGTTGGTCTCATGAAATTTTCTACACACGATACTGACGTGACAATATATATGTATATATATATATTTTTTTTTGTATTACTTATTTAAAATGTGACAAAAAAATTTTTTTAATTTACATTTCAATTATCGATTTTTTTTTTACTTAAAAATTACTGTCTCTGTATTAAAAATGTCAATTATGCTTATTTTTTTTTTTTTTTTTGTAAGAACTTGGTTTGTTAATTACTTGAGATATTGCGGTTAAAAATGTCATTATTATTTTTGTTAAGAACTCATTGGAAATTATTTTTAATTAACTGACAGAAGTGAATAGAAAATTTCGTTCCGGTTATTTGCCGTTCTTTTATATACATATATGTATTTAATACAAATTAGTTTTCATTATTCGAGAAATTCTCTTATTGAGAATAGATAAAAAAAAAATCATTCTTTTTTTTCTTTCATAAAAATTGTTGCGTGATTTATAATAAAATAGAAAATAATAAAAAAAATTGTTTTTTTAAGAAAAGTGATTTTTTTTAATATTTCTATTTTTTTTTTTTTTTTTTTTCTAAAATGGAAATTATTTTTCTTTATAACTCTTAAATGGTATAAACGTTTCTGTTTTATCCATGATTACAAGCAATATTCTCCATACGATGATAGTCTTATCATTTTTTTGTTTTTTCTGCAGCTTTTACTTTTGTATAGCAAATAATAATTTATGATTATCCTTTTATACTTGAGATCCTCCATTACCACCAACCCCTCCCCCCTCTCTATCACTTTTCCATTTTTCTACTTGAACTATTTCGTAAAACACCTTCTATATGTATTATGGCAAATTTTTTTCTTTGTTTTTTTTTAAATTAGAATTTTATTAGAAATTATTTTTAAAATAATTTCCATTTTTTCAATTAACATTTTTTACATAATTCACTTCACAGAATTTTTATTTTGTTCGAATTTTTATTTGTCAGAATTTTTATTTACTCGAATTTTCATTTAACATAATATGCCATTTTAAAGAATTTTTATTGGTTAGAATTTCATTTCATAGAATTTTTGATTTTATTCTTTCAGATGAATTTTCACTTTTTTCGAATTATTATTATTCGATATAATTTCCATAAAAATCAAATTTTCTACAGAATTTTTAACTTAACCGAAAAATTATTTAACCCAATTTTTAATTGATAGTATTTTCATTTGTCCGAAATTGCAAATGACTGAAAAATCGATTTTGGCACGATTTTTAAATTATCAAATCACAATTTTATGGATAATTTTTTGATTGGCTGATAATTTAAAAATCGCGCCAAAATCGATTTTTCGGTCATTTGCAATTTCGGACAAATGAAAATTCAAATCAATTAGAAATTCTGTTAAATAATTTTTCGGTTAAAATTTCTGTAGAAAAATCGGTTTTTATGGAAATTCAATCATAATAATAATTCGAACAAAGTGAAAATTCTGTGCAATAAAATTCTAGCCAATAAAAATTCTTTAAAATGCCCTATTATATATATGTTGAATGAAAATTCGAGCAAAGAAAAATTCTGACAAATAAAAATTCTGCGAAGTGAATTTTCGGTTATATAAAAATTTTGTAATTTAGAAAGAATCGTTTTGATGAAAATTCTGCAAAAATACTATAATTCGAACAAATAAAAATTCGGCTCAAAAATAATTATGACAAATGAAATTCCATAAAATAAAATTTCTAACTAATGATTTTTAGAATATATTAATCATACGTTACGTATTTATAAAAAAAATATATTTTTTAAGTATTTGTGAAATTTATATATATATATATATATATATATATATATATATATATATATAGTTAGTGTATGTAGTAAGTCGTTAAAACTTGACGGAAAGGTAAAGGGAGCTTATAGAAGTGGATGAAGAGATAAAACACACATGCACACACATCTCTTGAGAATAGAACTTAAGCTGCAATGTGACTGATGGTCCTTTGTGTGTAACACACGATTTTGATAATGTTCCTCATAATTATAACTCGAGCAGTTAAATGACTTAACGTATGTGTTAATTTAAAGTCTCTATATATACATACATATACATATATACACACATATATATATATATATATATATATATATATAACATTCCAAAGATTTCTTCTTCCGTCCCTCAGGGACTATAAAAACCTTTAGGCATTTCCTACATAATTTTCCGCAGACAAATTTATAGTATTATTTATATAGAAATACGAATTTTATTTTCAAAAAAAAATTTTTTTTTTTTCCCTTCAACTTTGTTATCTAGAAAAAATTAAATATTTAATAAATAATAACGTAAATATAATGTAAATAACAAAATATATTATAATTATATATGTAAAACAAATTTTTTTCATAGTTATTTTAATTTCAAAATTGCAATTACAGTGACATCTATGATAAAATTTTTGTGACTATAGATGTATTTTATTCTTATCTACTGTCGATAACATTTTTTTTTTATTACAGTTTCCTGTAATTTTTTTTGCGCGCTGGCTATTTGTGTTCTTGTTTAAACCGTTAGAGGCGCCTCGTTTTAATTCTAGTACAAAAAAAAAAAAAAATATTAAAAAATCAATTTGAATCTAAAGAAACATTTTTGTTTTCATTTTTTTTTTATCGACTAATTTGGATAAATTCTATTTTATAATAATTATAATAATAATACAAATAATTATAATATCTAAATAGGTTTTATTTTTTTTTTGTTAATTTCTTATATTTTTTCTATTTTTTTTTTTTTTTGTTTTCTTAATAGATACAAATTTATCATTAAAGGTTGTATATAATGACAAAATATCATATAGTTATTGAGTTCTTTTTGTTTTGTTTTATTTTTTTGGCAAATGTTGTATTTTGCAACAGCGGAAGGAAACTCTTACCCCATTGGCTGTTGAATTTTTCGCCAACGGTGGTGGAGTTACCAAACTTTGATGCAATTTCCACATTATGTATATAATACTTTAGTATATCTATATATATAGTATATATATATCAATTTCTTCTTTATTTATACCGCTAACTGAAAAAAAGAAGCTGAAAAATTTCTGAAAAATGTAAATTCATTTTTTTAAATTTTCGCTCTTTTTTTGGCGCCATCTGCAACAATGAATAGTGTAATATTAATAATAATAATAATAACAAAAAACTGATAATAATAATATTAATAATAGTTATTATAATTAATATTAATAATAATATACATAACCCAAAAATTATTTTCCATTAAAAATAATAATAATAATTATTATTATTTTTAAAAATTTATTTTCTTCATTGCTTATAGCAATATACGTATCTTTTTCTTTTGTGCAACTATTTATTTGTAGAATCTTTGCTTTTCTTAATGCTTTGACTTGAAACGATCTTCGCGAATTCCTGACGAGAATCGGAGCATTTTACCCTTTCGTCCTTTCATTCAAGGTTAAGCCAACCAACATCCAGTTCTGCAACAAGACACCGATCAAAAGGCGCGCAGGAAAGCCTCAAGCGGAAATTTCATTTTCCCATACACACACACACACACAGACACATACATAGAAATACATATTTTAAAAATAAATTTTTTTCTTTTTGCTATAAATAATAATTTTTTATTTTTTAACAAAAATTATTTTCACTAATATATTAAAAATTTAATTTTTAATTAATACAAAATAATAATAATAATAACTATCGATTATTTTTCGAT
Source organism: Leptopilina boulardi (assembly GCF_019393585.1). NCBI lineage: Eukaryota > Metazoa > Arthropoda > Insecta > Hymenoptera > Figitidae > Leptopilina > Leptopilina boulardi. The sequence continues at coordinate 567,157 of NW_026138025.1, forward strand.
ATATATCGATTTTATATCTATTATACAAAAAAATATTATTTATATATCGATTATAAAGAGAAAACGAGATTTTCGATTATATTTCGATATATATCGATTTTATATCTATTATACACAAAAATATTATTTATATATCGATTATAAAGAGAAAACGAGAATTTCGATTATATTTCGATTATATTGATTAAATATCGATTTTATATTGATTAATTATATGTAGATATATTGTGAAAATATCGATTACACAAAGATATTATAGATTAGATATCGATTTCATATATCGATTTATCGTTTTTCATCGATTATATATCGAGTTATCGATTTTATATCGGTTTTGCTGCAATTAGATATATCAATATATTGATTTTAAATAAAATTTTAAATCAATTATAAATCGAAATATAAATTTTATATCGATTTTATATCGATTTATCGTTTTTCATCGATTATATAACAATTTATCGATTTTATATCGGTTTTGATGCGATTATTTAACGATATATCGATTTTATATAAATTTTAAATCAATTATAAATCGTAATAAAATTTTTTACATCGTTTATATATTGATATAACGATTTTTAATCAAAAATATCGATGTTATGATTTTTTATATATAAACAGATAAAAAAAAAAATATATCAATTACATTTACCGATTTATGTAGAAAAAAAACTTCCTTTTTTTTGCAAAAAAAAACAAAAAAAACAATTTTTTTTTAAAATGATAAAGAAAAACTTTTGTCACTGGGTATATTATTTGGAGGAGAAACCGATCGTGTGGCATTTTATACGTCCTCAGAATGTAGTTTACAAGGAGCCTCGAGAAGCTCGGGTTGATTCATTAATCTTTTTTGTCTTGGATTCGACGAACAAGCCGGAATGTATATATATATATAAAATCTTGTCTGTGTGTTTCTTGAGGGGAACGAAAAGCTACATAAAAAAAAAAATTAGATTTTTTTTTTAAGTTAAAAATGTTTCTTAATTTTTTTTCCAAAATTTTTCTACTTTTATCATTTTTTTTTAACCATTAAATTAAAAAAAAAAAAAATATATTTTTGCAATTTAAAATAAAAATTGAATAAAATAATAATGAATTTTAATTAAACTGAAAAGTAATTTTTTTTTTATTTCTTAATGAATATAATTAGGGCAGAAAAATATTAAGAAAAGAATGATATGTGGCAGTTATGGAGGGGGTGGGATTGAGGGGGTGGGGAGTAAGGGAAAAAGAAAGGGAGTTTAATAAATTCATCGAGGGGGCTTTTGAGGGGGGAGGAGGAGGTGAGGGAGGAGGGGTTTGTGGAAGGAAAGAAGAAAGATGGTTCGGTGCGATTAAATGTTAGCCGTTCAAGTTGGCTGGCCTGAGAAATGCATAAGAATGCTGAAGGCATCCGTCTCTTGATACCCCTTTTCTGCTATATAGTGTGTGGTGCATTGGTACATTCGCTCACGAGTCACCGGGTAGAGAAGCATGAAAAGTACGAAAAAAAAGGGAAAAAAAAAAAAAAAACCACGAACGTTAAACAACGTACGACCTTGACCGGAGTCTGGGACTTTGCTGTGGCAGGTACGTCTGCTAGTGTAGCTTAAAGAAGAAGAAGAAGAAGAAGAAGTTTTGCAGTGTGCACACACTCACAGTTCCCTCTCCCCCCTTTTTTTTCGATGCGAATTTTATACAGGGTGTAAGAATTATAAAAATATTGTAAATTGCAAAAGAAAAAAAAAATGCAACCCTTCTTACACTGCGAAATAGAAAAAATGCAACCCGACTTACACGACAAAATAGAAAAAAAAAATTCGTAATAGAAAAAAATGCAACCCTTCTTACACGACAAAATAGAAGAAAATGCAACCCGACTTACACTGCGAAATAGAAAAAAAAATGCAACCCTACTTACACCACGAAATAGAAGAGAAAATGCAACCCTTTTGACACCGTAAAATTGGAGTAGAAAATTTGTAGTTGGAAAAATGCAATCCTTCTTACACGACAATATAGAAGAAAATGCAACCCGATTTACATTGACAAAATAGAAAAAATGCAACCCGACTTACACTATGAAATAGATAAGAAAAAAAGTTACTGTCAAAGAAATGCAACCCTACTTACACTACGAAATAGAACAAAAAAAAAATGCAACCCTACTTACACCATGGAATAGAGAAAAAAATGCAACCCTACTTACATATTGAAATAGAAAAAAAAATGCCACCCTACTTACACTATTGTATAGATAAAAATTTAAAATTAGAAAAATGCAACCCTACACCATTGAATAAAAAAAAAATTACATTTGGATAATGCAACCCTACTTACATCATAGAGTAGCAGTCGAAAAAAAATGCAACCTATTATACAATGTGTAATTTTAATTTTAAGAAAAGAAGTTTCACAGGCGCTAATACTTTGAAAATGCAACCCTACACACATCAATGAATAGAAAAAAAAAAAATGTTTTACAGGAATTTAAAAAAAAAAATTAATTAATTTAATGAAAGTAATTGAAATTAATTAATGTAATAAAAATAATTGTAATGCAATAAAAAAAAAATTAAAATCAATTAAAGAAAAAAAAATTAATATAATGAAATTAATTTTAATTAAATATTATAATTAACTTAATTTGATATTAATTAATATAATGAAAATAAATTAAATTGCATTATAATATTATTTAAAATTAAATAAATAAATAAATAAATTGTATAATTTTAAAATAATATTATAGAAAAAAAAATTTATTTGCAATTTATTTGAAATGAAGGGCAAAAGGATTCGAATTTAGAAGTTATTGCAGGTCATGATTGTGGGTTAAAATTTCCTTCAGAATACACACCTTGGAAGAATGTAAAGATAACTTTTCAAGGTCGTTACTTTCACTATCACTTTGCCTCGACATTGAATATTTTGCAAAAGGTTTCAAGTATCAAGACAGTCAAGGAAAATTTGTTTTTCAATCAATTCTCAAATATCATTGAAATCAAGTTTTTTTTTCTCTCTTTAAACATTATAACCAATTTTTATTAACGTTTCAAATTTTTTTTGATTATTATTTCTTTAATATTGAATAATGGAATAAAAAATTAATTTATTTATATATTAATAATAATAATAAAAATTTATTTATTTATTGATAAAATTAGTAATTATTAATTAATAAAAATTATTTAAGATAATTTCAATTTAATATTACAAATTTTTTTCTTATTTTAATTTAATATTTTTCTATTTGAAATTGTTTTGTTTATAAAAATAACTAAAATTTTTAAATAATTACAAAAAGAAATAAATATCAGCCTATGTATTTTTATAAAAAAAAAAAAAATAATTTATTAATTTTAAAACAAAAAATTTTAAATTAATAATTAAATTTATTATTTTAAATTATTATTATTTTATTATTATTATTATTATTATTATTATTATTATTATTATTATATTTTATTTGTCTTGAATTACTGGTAAATAGTACAAAATTATTTTTAAATAAAGTAAAAAAAAATTTTTTTTAATTATTTTTACTAAAAAAAAAAAATTATATAACTAGTACAATAAATTATTCATACCTTTTTGTTGAAAAAAAAAAAAATTTTTTTTTCTTTTTTAATCAATTGTTGATAATAAATCCTTGTTCCAAAGTTTTTTTTTTTTTTTTTTGAATGAATTTTTTTTTTTCAAGGGTGGGTGAGTTTTTTTTTGCAAAAAAAAATTTCTTCTTAACACTCGCGATCTTGTCACGTGATCGTATCCCTATGAGAATTCACGACAGTCTGAAACTTCTTTTCAAAAAGATATAGGGATTGCATGAAGGAAGAGGGATTTGGGGGGAGAGGATGGTTTAGAGGGAGAGAACGACGATAGGAAATGGCAGAAGGCATGGTTATAATATGGGATTGGGGTAGGAGTCGAGCCATGGCAAAAAGCAGGATGGAAGCATAAACGAGTTGGCAACTGCAAGACAGAAAGGAAGAAGGAAAAGGAAGAAAGAAAAAATAAAGAAGGGAAATAAAGTAAAGAAAGTTGAGTGTAGAAGAAGGGAGAGATAGACAGAGAGAGAGAGAGATAGAAAGAGACAAAGAGAGAAAATGCATGGCAACAGGTGAAGGGCTCCCCAAAGACGAGGAGGAGGAGGACTCTTTATACTCCTCCATAGAACTATGCAATTTTATTTATTTATTTAAAACTTGTATTTTATTTATTTTTCATTATTTTATTACAAATTTTTATTTTTTATTATTTTTTTTGTTTTTTTATTACTTTTTTAATTATTATTACTATTATTATTATTATTATTATTTTTTTGTAACAAAAAGTTACCCTAAGTAATTTAACTAAAAGTATTGTAACTAAAATTAATGTAACTAAAAGTATTTTAACTAAAACTAAAAGAAGCAAAAAGTATTTTAACTAAAACTAAAAGAAGCAAAAATTTTTTAAATAAAAAGTATTAAAACTAAATGTATTGTTAGTAAAACTAAAAGTAACGAAAAGTATTTTAACACAAATTATTGTAACTAAAATTATTGTAACAAAAAGTATTGAAACTAAAAGTAATTTTAACTACAAGTATTGTAACAAAAAGTATTGAAACTAAATAAAATTTTAACTACAAGTATTGTTACTAAAACTAAAAGTAACGAAAAGTATTGAAACTAAAAGTAATTTTAACTACAAGTATTGTTACTAAAACTAAAAGTAACGAAAAGTATTGAAACTAAAAGTAATTTTAACTACCAGTATTGTAACAAAAAGTATTGAAACTAAAAGTAATTTTAACTACAAGTATTGTAACAAAAAGTATTGAAACTAAAAGTAATTTTAACTACAAGTATTGTTACTAAAACTAAAAGTAACGAAAAGTATTGAAACTAAAAGTAATTTTAACTAAAACTAAAAGTAACGAAAAGTATTGAAACTAAAAGTAATTTTAACTACAAGTATTGTTACTAAAACTAATAGTAACGAAAAGTATTGAAACTAAAAGTAATTTTAACTACAAGTTTTGTAACAAAAAGTATTGAAACTTAAAGTAATTTTAACTACAAGTATTGTTACTAAAACTAAAAGTAACGAAAAGTATTTTAACAGAATTTATTATAACTAAAAGTATTTTAACCAAAACTAAAAGATGCAAAAAGTATTTTAATAAAAAGTATTATAACTAAATGTATTGTGACTAAAAGTAATATGTAACTACAAGTATTGTTACTAAAACTAAAAGTAACGAAAAGTATTTTAACACAAATTATTGTAACTAAAAGTATTGTAACAAAAAGTATTGAAACTAAAAGTAATTTTAACTACAATTATTGTAACAAAAAGTATTGAAACTAAAAGTAATTTTAACTACAATTATTGTAACAAAAAGTATTGAAACTAAAAGTAATTTTAACTACAAGTATTGTTACTAAAACTAAAAGTAACGAAAAGTATTTTAACAGAATTTATTATAACTAAAAGTATTTTAACCAAAACTAAAAGAAGCTAAAAGTATTTTAATAAAAAGTATTATAACTAAATGTATTGTGACTAAAAGTAATATGTAACGAAAAGTATTTTAACAGAATTTATTATAACTAAAAGTATCTTAACCAAAACTAAAAGAAGCAAAAAGTATTTTAATAAAAAGTGTTATAACTAGATGTATTGGGACTAAAAGTAATATGTAACTACAAGTATCGTTACTAAAACTAAAAGTAACGAAAAGTATTTTAACAGAATTTATTATAACTAAAAGTATTTTAACCAAAACTAAAAGAAGCTAAAAGTATTTTAATAAAAAGTATTATAACTAAATGTATTGTGACTAAAAGTAATATGTAACGAAAAGTATTTTAACAGAATTTATTATAACTAAAAGTATTTTAACCAAAACTAAAAGAAGCAAAAAGTATTTTAATAAAAAGTATTATAACTAAATGTATTGTGACTAAAAGTAATATGTAACTACAAGTATTGTTACTAAAACTAAAAGTAACGAAAAGTATTTTAACACAAATTATTGTAACTAAAAGTATTGTAACAAAAAGTATTGAAACTAAAAGTAATTTTAACTACAATTATTGTAACAAAAAGTATTGAAACTAAAAGTAATTTTAACTACAATTATTGTAACAAAAAGTATTGAAACTAAAAGTAATTTTAACTACAAGTATTGTTACTAAAACTAAAAGTAACGAAAAGTATTTTAACAGAATTTATTATAACTAAAAGTATTTTAACCAAAACTAAAAGAAGCTAAAAGTATTTTAATAAAAAGTATTATAACTAAATGTATTGTGACTAAAAGTAATATGTAACGAAAAGTATTTTAACAGAATTTATTATAACTAAAAGTATCTTAACCAAAACTAAAAGAAGCAAAAAGTATTTTAATAAAAAGTATTATAACTAAATGTATTGTGACTAAAAGTAATATGTAACGAAAAGTATTTTAACAGAATTTATTATAACTAAAAGTATTTTAACCAAAACTAAAAGAAGCAAAAAGTATTTTAATAATAAGTATTATAACTAAATGTATTGTGACTAAAAGTAATATGTAACTACAAGTATTGTTACTAAAACTAAAAGTAACGAAAACTATTTTAACACAAATTATTGTAACTAAAAGTATTGTAACAAAAAGTATTGAAACTAAAAGTAATTTTAACTACAATTATTGTAACAAAAAGTATTGAAACTAAAAGTAATTTTAACTACAAGTATTGTTACTAAAACTAAAAGTAACGAAAAGTATTTTAACAGAATTTATTACAACTAAAAGTATTGTAACAAAAAGTATTGTATTCAAATGTATTGAAACAAAAACTATTGAAATTGATACTAACGAAAAGTATTATAACTAGAAGTAATATAACTAAAAGTGTTTTAACATAAAAGTATTGACACTAATTGAAAAAATTTTTTTAACCGAAAAAAATACAATACTTTTCCATATAATATTTTTAGTTAAAATACTTTTTATAATTAGTGTCAATAATTTTTTCTAGCAATACTTTTTGTTATATTATTTCTTGTTATAATACTTTTTACTTACTTTTAGTTACGATACTTTCTGTTGCAATACTTTTTTGTTATAAATAAAAATATAATAAAAAGTATTGTAAATAATTTAAACAAAATTTATTGTATGTTAAAATATCGTAAGTAAAAAAAACTTTTTGTTATATTTTACATCTAGTTATGATACTTTTTGTTGGTTTTAGTTACAATACATTTAATTTAATTACTTTTAGTTATACAATTCGTCTTTTTTAAAATACTTTTTTGTTACTTTTAGTTTTAGTAACAATACTTTTTGTTACAATATTTTTAAAAGTAAATACAATTCTTTTAGTTGCAGTACTTTTACTTACAATACTTTTAGTTGCAATACTTTTTATAATATTTTTACTTAACACAAAACAATATTGTAACAAAAAGTATTGTAACAAAAAGTATTGTAACAAAAAGTATTGTAACAAAAAGTATTGTAACAAAAAGTATTGTAACAAAAAGTATTGTAACAAAAAGTATTGTAATAAAAAGTATTGTAACAAAAAGTATTGTAACAAAAAGTATTGTAACAAAAAGTATTGTAACAAAAAGTATTGTAACAAAAAGTATTGTAACAAAAAGTATTGTAACAAAAAGTATTGTAACAAAAAGGATTGTAACAAAAAGGATTGTAACAAAAAGTATTGTAACAAAAAGTATTGTAATCATTATTATTGTATCTAAATGTAATGTAACTGAAATTTAAACTAAAAAAAAATTCTTTTACCAAAAAAATATTTAAATAATAATAAAAATTATTTGAAAAAAAAAATTATCAAAAAACTTTTATTTTGTTGAAAAAAGTTAATTTTTTCCGTGTTAATGAGCTGAAAGAATGAAGAAGAAGAAGAAGAAGAGAGAAATATGAAAAACAAGAATGAGAAGAACGTTTTTCCATGAGTATACAAAATTAATTAGAAGAAAGAAAGGAAGGAAAAATGGCCTCGAGATTTGTTTGGGGCGCCATCTATGGTTTTAAAATTGTATCCAGTTTGTGTTGCTGATTGTGAATCTATGGGAGAAGAAATCACACTCACACACACACACACACACATACACACATGTAGAGGACAATTAATCATAAAAGGTATGGTGTTTTAAGCGGCAATAGCGAAGCTGAAAAAAAAATATATATATACGTATACAAAATATAAAGATGGCCGCGATTCGCTGATCAACTGTGCGAAAAGAGCGAGAGACTGGACGAAAAACCGGTTTCATATACATATAGCCTCGGCGAAATGATTTCTGTCTGGTTTTACCGACTCCCGACTTGTATTTATATATATATACGAGTATATATATATATTTTCTGCAAACCGTTTGTCTTTTCTTTTCTCATTTTCTCAATTATTCGCCACAATGTGAAACATACAATTCTCAAGTTTCATTTCTTTTTCTCATGGTTACAAATACTTCTTTTTTTTTGAGTTGTGTATTTATTTTCGATTTATATACATATATATATATATATATATATATATATATATATATATATATATATATTTTGAAACTATGGTTTTATTTTTCTAACCTTAAATTATACAATTAACGTGGTAAATTTTTTTTTTCCAAATTTCTAATCTCAATAAAATACAAATGACGGTTAATTTTCTCTTCTATTTCTATAGACCTCAAATTACAAATAAAGGTAAATTATTTTCAATTTCTAATCTCAAAATACAGTGAATTTTTTTTCTTATTTCTAAAATTTCTAAATTTTCAATTCCTAACCTCTAAATACTATAAATTTTTCTTCTATTTCTAACCTCAAATTACGAATGATGATAAAATTTTTTTTACAATTCCTAACCTCAAATAATACAAAAAACGATATATTTTTTCCAATTCCTAACCTCAAAATACAGAATTAATTATTATTTTACTTATATATATATATATATTATATCTAAAAAAGTATAATTATTTTTTAGGTTATAGTTAATCTTGTCAATTTTGAAGAAAGATTTGTTTTTATTCCAAACCTCAAAATGAAGATAATTTTTTTCTATGCGCATATTATTTAGTCGAATTTTTAGGTTAGTAAACTTTTGAATTGGCAATAAAACAAATGTACCAACTATATGAAACGAAAAAAAAGATAGATTATAGCGCTAAATTTAAAAAATTGTAATTTTAATGAATAACAATTTTTGAATATTTTTTTATAATATTTTTTTTGTATTATACAAGAATTTAGCACAATATATCATAAATATTACTTAATATATAATAATAATAATAATAATAATAATAATAATTTCATAAATAAATTTAAAATTAAATTAATTTTTAAAAAATTTTAAAATTAAAAAAATTTTTTTTGAATTAATTTTTTTGAATTAATTTTAAATTTTCCATTTTTTCTCTCTATAGTATTTACATATGCAAATACAAAAGATACAAAAAAATTTTTTTTTTAATATAACATATTTTTTACTACGCAATTTGTAAACTTATAATTATTTAAACTTTTGGAAAATTATCTTTTAAGGTCATCAAAATAACTATTAATAACGTTATAAAAGATAATTTTCCAAAAATTTAACCAATTATTTGTTTTATATATGTATATATAAGAATATATATATATATATATATATATATATATATATATATAAATGTTTGTGTATATGTGTATTAGAAAAATTTATTTCAAAACGACACAAATAAATATTAGTAATGAATACATAGAAACCATCTGCATTAAATATTAGACAATATATGTTCTAAATTTAAATGTATAAATTAATGATGAAATAATGTCATTAAGATGATGCAATTAAATTAATTGGGTATAAATACATATGCAAGAAAAAATTTTCAAAATATAACAATTTTTTTTTGTGTTAGAAAAAAAAAAAGTAGAATCAAAATGAATAAATGTTTGTTTCTATTTTTATTGTCTATTAATTTGACAATTGTTTTCGTATCCTGTTGTAATAATAATAATGATAATTGCAATGTTGATACATCAATAGATGAAAACATTGAGGTATGATATATAACATATTTTAAATTTAAAAATAAAAAAATTTTAACGTTTATAACTGATATTCCTTTTTTTTTTTTTAAATAGTTAAAAAATTTTTTAATATACATTACTGGCACTCTCAGATATATCACCGATACTGGCTTTAAAATTTATGAAAAATTTTATAATCATCTTGTTTGTACATACAACAACAGTAATAATTCTAAATTTGATTTGATTTACAATATGGTATTAAATTCTACACATAATGTGATAAATTCTGTAAATATACTAAATAAATCAATTTATTCATCATTAAATATTGAGGAACAGGATATATTTAGAAGAAAATTGAATATGGAATATTTTGAAATTCGTACTACATATATTGATTTAGAAATATATTGTGATATAAAAAATTTGGAAAATATTGATTATAATAATAATGTTTTACGAAAAGGAAATTTATTAAAATACTGTATGCATGGAATACGATATACAGTAGACGATGTTTATTTTATTTTAAAAAGTAATTATAAAGATACAAGACAAAAGTTGAAAAATATTTTAAAATATATGCCAGATTTTTTAAATGATTTAATTCTTCACATGAATGAAATTTATGTAACAAAAAAAAGTGAATTAGAAACAAAATTAATAAATTTGACGGAGGAAAATCGAACAGGATTAGAAGAAACAGATGCATCAATTTCAATAAATGATGAAACTGAATATTTAGATAAATTAGAAATAGACAACACAACTTTAACAGATGAAGACTCAAAATTTTTTGAAAAATTTGAAGCAAAATCAACAATTTTGCCAGAAGAAGGAACAACAACACCGATAGTAACAAAAGCATCATTAACAGAAACAACAGCATCAACTTTGACAGAAAATAAATCAGAAAATTTAAATGAAACAGAAATATCAGACGAAACAGAAGAAACAACAGTAGTTACTTCAGTAAGTAAAAACCCAATTAAATTTTTCTACTGTTGGAATTAAATTTTGTTTTCACATGAAAAATAATAATTTTATTGATAATTTTTAAACAAAAAATATAACCACTAACGTATTAAAATTTTTGTTTCATTTTTATTACAGATTGAAGATGGATTAATAGAAATTGCCTCCACTACGTATTATATCGTTCAAAAGTTTCTTGTAATTAGTTTAAATTTTTGTGATCAATTAATTTGCAATTATGATTTTAAATCTGATTCAACTTTAATGTTCACTAATTCAATGACACATTTGATTCATAGTCTTGAAATATTTAATGAATCTTTGGACATTGAGAACGTTAATGAAATTAATGTTTTTCTAATAAAGAACAAAATGGAACTCAAAGGAATTAATCATAAAATTTCTCAATTACCTTTAAATTGTGATACAACAAAATTACATATTAATGATGAAATTAATGACAATTTAATAATAAATTTTAGAAATAAAGCTCAAAAAATGATTTCATTTATTGAAAATAATTTAAAACAATCTATTCATTTTTTAAGAATAAAAGATTTTAATTTTAAAATAGAAGCAAGGAATAATCTACAAATATCGTTAAATACTTTAAATGCATTAAAGGCAAAATTTGAAACGTATAAATTTGAACAAAATTCAACAGTTTTAAATGGCAGTTTAGATGAAACAGTTACAAAATCAACAATTTTTAAAGATGATGATAATAAAACAACATCAAAAGTAATAGAAACAATGGAAAATGAAGGAGAAAAACTAAATGAAACAGAACTGACAACTAAGGAAGAAAAACCAATAATTGAATCAGAAACAAAATCATCAATTTTAACAGATGATGTAACTAAAAATTCAGAGGAAACAAAAATTAAAACAACAATTTTACCAGAAGAAGAAACAACAACACCAATAGTAACAAAAGCATCATTAACAGAAACAACAGCAGCAACTTTTACAGAAAATAAATCAGAAAAATTAAATGAAACAAAAAAATCAAACGAAACTGAAGCAGCAACAACAACAACAGCAGCTACTTCCGTAAGTAAAAACCCAATTAAATTTTGTTACTAATATATATTTTACATTTTATGTTTCATTTATGTTTTCAAAAAATATATTAAAATTTTTGTTTCATTTTTTGTTACAGATTGAAGATGGATTAATAAAAATTGCCATTACTGCGAAAAATATCACTGAAATGTTTAGTGTAATTAGTTTAAATTTTTATAATCAATTAATTTGCAATGCATCTGATTTAAAATTTCATTCACATTTAATGACTAATTCAATAATACATGTGATTTATGGACTTGAAAGATTTAATGAATCATTGAACATTGAGAATGTTAATGAAATTAATGTTTTACTAACAAAAAACAAAATGGAACTCACACAAATTATTCATAAAATTTCACAATTACCTTCACATTGTGATACAACAAAATTAAATATTAATGATAAAATTAATAAAAATTCATATATAAATTTTGGAATTAAAGTTGAAAAAATTGCTTCATTAATTAAAGGAAAATTAAATAAATTAATTAATATTTTAGTAAAATCAAATTTTAAATCTAAAAAAGTAACGGGGCAAAGATTAACAATGTTAATAAATATTTTAAAAGATTTGAAAAAGCAATTTAAATAAACTGAAGATTTTTAAAAATTAAAAATTTGTTATATAAAAGTATAAATGATCGAGGATTTAAGTAATTATAAAATTTTTATCAGAAAACGAATCGTAAAAGTATTTTTTTTATTTTATCGTTTTCAAATAAACAGTAATTTGTATGCCATAGAAAAAATTACTTGAATCTAATAAATGAAATAATTTACACTAATAAATACTGCTTTGTTAATAATTAATTATGAAAATTATTTGATTCAATAATTCATGTTATTGAATTCAAATAAATATTTATTTACAAGAATAAATTTTTTTTTTTTTTGAAACAACTAAAAATTTACTTGTCACAATTATTTTAATTCATATTAAAATCCCTCTAATTGCGTCAAATAATTAATTATTTATATCAAATAGAACATTTATTTAAATAAAATAAAAACATTTTTAAATTCAAATAAATCTCTATATTTTGACTTAAATAAAACAAAAAAATTATTGAACTCAAGTGATATTTTATTTTTTTTATCAAAAAATTTATTTTCTGTTATACAAGAATTGAGCACAGTATATTATAAATATTACTTAATAGTTAATAATAATATTAATAATAATAACTTAATAAATAAATTATTTAAAAAAAATTATTGAAATAAATTATCTAAAAATATTTTAAATAACTGGAAAACTATAAATTTTCAATATTTTCTTTTTTAGTATTTACATATTATGCAAATATATTTATAATTCACCTTGATATAAATACAAATGATCCGTAAAATTTTTTTTTTTATCTGAAACATATTTTTTTCAATTTTTTTATTCATAAATAAATAATTGTTTAAATTTTTGGAAAATTATCTATTAAGGTCAACCTATATATATAAATGTTTCTGTTGTATTAGAAAAATATATTTCAAAATAACACAAATATAATGTACGTTATTGACACATATAAACTATCTATGTTAAATATTAGACAGTATATAAACTAAATTTACATATATAAATTAATGATGAAATGATGTCATTATGATGATGCAATTAAATTTAATTGGGTATAAATACATATGTAAGAATAAAAATTTTCACAATATAACAATTTTGTTTTTTTTTTTCTTCGTGAAAAAAAAGTAATCCAAAATGTGTAGATTTTGGTTTCTACTATTATTGTCCATTAATTTGACAATTGTTTTCGTATCCTGTTATAATAATAATAATAATAATAATGATGACAATGATATATCAATAATTGAAAACGACGAGGTAATATATATATATATTTATTTTAAAATTAAAGAAAATATAAAACTTTATTTCTAATATTTATAAACTAATATATTCTTTTTTTTTTCCCCCCAAAAAAAAATAGTTGAAAAAATTTTTAATCAACATTGCCGACATTCTCAAAAATATCACCGATTATGGCTATAAAATATATGAAAATCTTTATGATTATCTTGTCTGTACATACAACAATAATAACAAGAATATTCCTAAATTTGATTTAATTTTTAATATCGCATTAAATTGTACATATAATGTGATAAATTCTCTAAGTATACTTAATGAATCTTCTTCTTCTTCATTAAATATTATAAAACAAGAAATGTTTATAAAAAAACTTGAAACTGAATTTATTCAAATTCAACGTGCAATTATTAATTTACCAATATATTGTAGTGTGGAAAATTTGGAATATATTGATGAAAATAATTCTAATTTACAAATAGGTTCATTATTAAAAGATAATATGCAACAAATACAAATTGCAATGAACAATATTAATTTAATATCAAATATAAATTATGAAGATTCAAAAAAACAATGGGAATTTATTTTCAATTATATACCGGAAATTTTAAATGAATTAATACCTCTAATGAAGCAACTTTATATAATGAAAACAAATGAATTAGAAATAAAAGAATTAAAAAATTTGCAGGTGGATAATTTAATAGGATCAGAAGAAACAGAAGAATTATTAATAGAAACAACAGAGGGAACTATAATAGAAAATAAAAGAGAAAAATTGAATGCAATTGATACAGAATTAATTAATTCGGAAGAAAAACCAATTGAGTTAGAAACAACATTATCAACTTTGACAGATGATGACAACAAAAAAGTAGATGAAGCATTACCAACTTTAGTAGAAAACGAACCGAAAAAAGTAGATGAAGTAGGAACAACATTACCAACTTTGACAGATGATGACATCAAAAAAGTAGATGAAGCATTACCAACTTTAGTAGAAAACGAACCGAAAAAAGTAGATGAAGTAGGAACAACATTACCAACTTTGACAGATGATGACAACAAAAAAGTAGATGAAGCATTACCAACTAAAGTAGATAACGAACCGAAAAAAGTATATGTAGTAGGAACAACAGTACCAATTTTAATTGAACGAATTGTCGATACCATGATAAATATCACTGATGAAGCCTATAAAGTTGGTGTTAATCTTTACAATCATCTTATTTGTAAATCACAAAAAAATGTGAAAATTAATTTACCATTAGAAATGACATTAAATATGTCATTTAATGTAAATGATGCTTTGAATTTATTTAAAAAATCTTTAGACACTAAATGTATTAATAAATTAAATTCTCAGTTAAGAGATTTGGAAAATAATTTTTATCAAATTCAAACAATAGTTCATCAATTGCCACAACATTGTGACACAATGAATTTGTCGTCAATTGATGAAAATAATTCTCTAGTAAAAAAGGCAAATCAAATTCTAAATGGTATAATGTTATTAAGAAAAAGAATGCCTCGAATTGGTGATGTTGCAAAAAAAGGTGATTATGAAACTCGTCAAAATTTAATAATATTAATAAATAAGCGTATCAATTTTATTAATAAATTTAGATTATATGTGAATAATTTATATAAATTGGAAGTAGTAAAAAAATCACAATTTGAAAGTGATGTAACAAAAATGCCAAATGAAATGTTAGAAACATTAATTGGAACAACAGCAGAAAATTTTAGTGAAAAATTGAATGAAACAATAACAGAATCAACAATACTTAGGGAAAATGAACCAACAACAACAGAATCAACAATAGTTAGGGAAAATGAACCAACAATAACAGAATCAACAATACTTAGGGAAAATGAACCAACAACAACAGAATCAACAATACTTAGGGAAAATGAACCAACAACAACAGAATCAACAACACTTAGGGAAAATGAACCAACAATAACAGAAGTAACAGGAACAGGAACAACAGCAACAAGTTTTATAGAAAATGAATCAAAAAATGCAAATGAAACAGAAATAAAATCAACAATTTTGCCAGAGGAAGAAACAATAACACCGATAGTAACAAAAGCATCATTAATCGAAACAACAGCAGCAACTATGACAGAAAATAAACCAGAAAAATCAGACGAAACAGAAGCAACAACTGCAACAATTTCCGTAAGTAAAAATTCAAATTAAATTTTTCTACTGTTGGAATTAAATTTGTTCTTATACAGGAAAAATAAAATTTTTCATAATTTTTGAACAAAAAATATCAACATTTTTTTTTTTTGTTACAGATTGAAATTGCCAACACTGCGAAAAACATTACTGAAATATTCAGTGTAATTGGTTTAAATTTTTATAATCAATTAATTTGCAATAGTAATTTAAAATTTGATTCACGTTTAATATTCACTAATTCAATGATACATTTGATTAATAGTCTTGAAATATTTAATAAATCATTGGACATTGAGGATGTTAATGAAATTAATGTTTTTCTAATAAAGAACAAAATGGAACTCACAGAAATTAATCATAAATTATCACAATTACCATCACATTGTGATACAATTAATTTAGATATTAATGATAAAATTAATAAAAATAGAGATATAAATTTTGCAAATAATATTCAAAAAATAATTTTATTTATTAAAAAAAATTTAAATAATGCCATTAATATTTTAGTAAATGAAGATTTTAATTTTAAAATAAATACAAGGAATATATTAAAAAAATTGATTAATACTTTAAATGTATTAAAGGAAAAAATTTTAATGCATAAATTGATTTTAAATAATAATTAATTCATTTTGAATTGAAAATTTTGAGATATAATTGAAATTTTGGATAATAATTTAATTTAAGTTCATTTTTGATTGAAAATTTGGATAATTAATTTTGAATAGAAATTTTAGAAAATAATTGAATTTTATTTCATTTTAAATTGAAAATTTGGTAAATAATTAAATTTTAAATTGAAAATTATGTGGATAATTATTGGATTTTTAATTGATTTTGAATTAAAATTTCGGGTAATAATGTTTATTTTAAATTGAAATTTTTCAAAAAATAATTCAATTTTATTGTGATATTTTTTTTTTTTAATTATAAACAATTGTTAAATATCATAAAAATTTGAATTGAAAAATAATTTTGATATAATTGAATTTGTGATGTATTTCATTAAAATTATTAAAAATAATTAATTTAGTGAAGAATCATTTTAGTTCAAAATTTGTTAAATAATTGAATTGAAGAAGATCTGAAGAAGATATAAATTTTATTCTAAAAAAATGTATTTTATTTACATTTTTTTTCAAATGTAAAATAAAAAATGTCGCATTTTATTAAAATAAGTCGATAAAAGTCGTATTTTTGAAAAAAAAAGTCGGAAAAATTCGTATAATCCGAGGCCTGTAAACATATATAATTTTCATTATTATCATTTAATATGTAATAATATTCTAATAAATTAAATTATTATTGATAATATTAATCGTTAATTTCTTTATAACAAACAATTAAATACTCAATTTGGCGCGCTTACGTGCGTTTAATTTTGCTAGTAGAAAAATAAACTTCTGCAAATTATATTTGGACAAATTTAATAAAATTAATTTTTTAAAAAAATTTATACGGAATATAATTTAATTAAATAAATAATAAATAAATAATAAAAATAAAAAAAATAATAATAAAACAAAATTTTTAAATTAAAATAAAACAAAATTAAATTATATATATTTATTTTTATTTAAATTTTAAAGCAGTTATTTTAAAATTTAAAAGCTATTTGGCAAAAATTTACTTTTTCGTAATAAAAAAAAAAGTTATCCTTTTTTTTTTATTTCTCAGTATAAAGAATTTTATGAATACTTCAGGTTTTGTTGATATAAATAACAAGATTCTATCATAATTTAAAGAAAAAAAAAATTTTTTTTTTCAATATTCTGAAACGATATTTTATTTTATAGAACCTATATTGTAAATTATTGTATTAATTAATATAAGTAAGATAATAACAATTAATATAATTAATACAATAATAATAAATATAATTATAAAAATAATAATTAATATAATTAATTTCAATTATATTAATTTTCATTTTAGAAAACAGCTAATGTAAATAAAATTATCCTAATTCTTTATTCTTTTGGAAATTGTGTCCAAATAATAATTTTTCCAAAAATCCAAATTCAAAAGAAAAAAAAATTGTTACGAAATTTTCAAATAAAAAATTGAATACCAAGTTTTTAATATGAAAAATTCAAAAATTCATCTAAATAACAAAATTTTAAGAAAATTTTTGAAATAAAAAATTATATTTCTTAAATGAAATTATTTCATTTTTTTACAATTTTCTTTATTCATACATAGATTGTTTTCGGTAATATAATTTATCATATACTAGAATTGTTTTTTTTTTATATATTTTTTTTTTTCATATCGTCATACTGCTTATTTACAACACTATTAAAAAAAAAGAACATAAAAATCACTAGTATATAAAAAGCGAGTTTTGTGTAGATTTTTTTAATAGAATTCCAAACATTGAAAAAAGTATTTTGTTTAAAGTAAAAAGAAAAAAAGTAAAAATATTTTGATATTTTATTTAAAAAAAAAAAAAAAAAAATAAATAAATAAAATAAAATAAAACCAAAAAAAATGTTGAAATTTTTGCCTACTATTCTTTTGATTGCGAGTTTTATTTTTCTCATACAGATTTCCGGCGGAGCAAACCAAAATGTAGAGGTAATAAACGTATTTATTATAAATAGTTTTGATTGGTGGTTTTTTTTTTTTTTTTTTTTTTTTTATTTTTGTAATAAACAAATAAATAAATATTAAATCTTTTATTTAAAAAAAAAAAAATTTATTCTTATTCTTATTGAAATTTTAGCCAGATATTAAAGATAATAAAAAAAGTACAATAATTTTTTTTTATTTTTTAATTAGCCAACTGACGCCTCCGACGATGCTTCTGTAAGTTAATTTTTTTTAAATCCAGTACTAATTTTATTTTCTATTGCTACCAAAAAAAAATATGCTTTTCGTTAGTAGATGAATATTAATTTTTTCTCTTACTATATGAAATTAAACTTCATTTTTAGATCTTTTTTTTTAAAAAAAAAAAAAAATAATTCATATCTAAACGTTTAATAATTTCAAGATTCAATATAATTGTATCATTAATGACAAATTTATAAATACTACTATCAATTATTTTCATTTCTTCATTATTATTATTATTATTATTATTTTGTAATGAAAATTTTTCTTTCATTTCAACTTGAGAAATAACAAAATTCACTTGTTTTATAATCAATAAATGCTTTATAATCAATATATCATTTTTATCAAAAGCAGAAATTGTATAATGTAATAATGGAAGAAAAATGTCATTAATTTTTTTAACATATAGAATTATTTGAAAATTATTGTTTGCTATTTTATGATATTCAATATCACTTAGATAAAAATTTTCATCACGTTTAACAATAATATAAGTTGAATAAATATTTACTAATATTTTTAAATTAAATTTATGTTTTTTAATTAAATGACAATTATTATTTAAATATAGACAATTGTTATTTAAATTAATTGGTGAATTTATTATAAAAATGTTAACATTTTTTTTTTCATATCGTCATACTGCTTATTTACAACACTATTAAAAAAAAAAGAACATAAAAATCACTGGTATATAAAAAGCGAGTTTTGTGTAGATTTTTTTAATAGAATTCCAAACATTGAAAAAAGTATTTTGTTTAAAGTAATAAGAAAAAAAGTCAAAATATTTTGATATTTTATTTCAAAAAAAAATAAATAAATAAATAAATAAAACAAAATAAAACCAAAAAAAATGTTGAAATTTTTGCCTACTATTCTTTTGATTGCAAGTTTTATTTTTCTTATACAGATTGCCGGCGGGATAAACCAAAATGTAGAGGTATAAAAATTATTTATTATAAATAGTTTTGATTGGTGGTTTTTTTTTTTTTTTATTATTTTTGTAATAAACAAATAAATAAATATTAAATCTTTTATTTAAAAAAAAATGTATTCTTATTCTTATTGAAATTTTAGCCAGATATTAAAGATAATAAAAAAAATAATAAAAATAAAGAAAAGAAAAAACACTAAAATTTCTTACAAAGTAATAAACTTGATTTTTAGTCAAATATTTAAATATAACAAAAGTTTTAAAATAATTTTTTTTAATTTTTGAATTAGGAAGAAAAAGCCACCACCGCTGCTTCTGTAAGTTAATTCTTTTTAAATCCAGTACTAATTTTATTTTCAATTGCTACCAAAAAAAAATATGCCTTTTGTTAGTAGATGAATATTAATTTTTTCTCTTACTATTTGAAATTAAACTTCATTTTTAGATCTTTTTTTTTTTTTTAAAAATTAATTCTTATTTTTATTGAAATTTTGTCTACACAAATTTTTAGCAAAAAAAATTATTCTTAAAATTTCAAAAATAAAAATTTTAAATTATTTCGGTAGTTAAAGAATTCAAATATTTATCGAAAAAAAAACAAAAGTTTTTCAATAATTTTTTTTAATTTTTGAATTAGGAAGCAGAAGCCACCACCGTTGCTTCTGTAAGTTAATTCTTTTTAAATCCAGTACTAATTTCATTTTTAATTGCTACTAAAAAAAATATGCCTTTCGTTAGTAAATGAATATTAATTTTTTCTTATACTATTTGAAATTAAACTTCATTTTTAGATCTTTTTTTTTTTTTTTTTTTTTTTAAAATAATAATTAATATCTAAACGTTTAATAATTTCAAGATTCAATATAATTGTATCATTAATGACAAATTTATAAATACTACTATCAATATTATTTTCATTTCTTCATTATTATTATTATTATTATTTTGTAATGAAAATTTTTCTTTCATTTCAACTTGAGAAATAAAAAATTCACTTGTTTTATAATCAAATATAGACAATTGTTATTTAAATTAATTGGTGAATTTATTATAAATTTAATGTTAACATTTTTTTTTACCATTTTACCAAGTAAAATTAAAGGTGTTGAATAACGAAAATCACGTTCTTTACTTGTTATTTGTAAATCTTTATAATTTACATTAAAATCAATTGCCGGCATTATTGAATTTAAATTTAATAAACGTAATTTAAGTTCTTCATTTATTAATGGTATTTTTGATTGAAAATTTAATATTTTTTCCAAATATGGTAATAAATTTATATTATAGATATCGAGTAATACTTCCAATAAATCGGTTACAAGTGACGCCTTCGCCAATGCTCCTGTAAGTTAATTTTTTTTAAATTTCAAAAATAAAAATTTTAAATTATTTCGGTAGTTAAAGAATTCAAAAATTTAAAAAAAAAACAAAAGTTTTTCAATAATTTTTTTTTAATTTTTGAATTAGGTAACTGACGCCTCCGTTTAATTGAATTTTCAAAGATTTAAAATTGAGATTTTTGAAATTAATTGAAAATTTAAGTGTTTTGTAATTAAAATTTTAGATGATTTCACTAAAAATTTATTATTAAATGCAGACAAAAGACAATAATTTGAATATCATATTTAATTGAAAAATGGTTTCAGATAGTTGAAATTTCAAAGAATATTATTAAAATAGTTAAAAATAATTGAATTTCCTTAGAGTTATAATTGAAATTATTAAATTTCAAAAAACAAATTTTTGATGGAAAATTTTAGAAATAATTAAATTTTAGATGCTTTTAAATTCAAATTATTGAAAATTCAATTAATTTTTAATTCAAATTTTTGAGAATAATGAAATTTTATTTGATTATAAATTTGGAAAATAATTGAATTTCAGTTCATTTTGAATTGAAAATTTTGGGATATAATTGAATTTTAATTGAAATTTTGGATAATAATTTAATTTAAGTTCATTTTTTATTAAAAATTTGAATAATTAATTTTGAATAGAAATTTTAGAAAATAATTGAATTTTATTTCATTTTAAATTGAAAACTTGGTAAATAATTAAATTTTAAATTGAAAATTTTGTGGATAATTAATGGATTTTTAATGATTTTGAATTAAAATTTCGGGTAATAATTGAATTTTAGTTTATTTTGAATTGAATTTTTTCAAAAAAAAATTCAATTTTATTGTGATATTTTTTTTTTTAATTATAAACAATTATTGTTAAATTTCATAAAAATTTTAATTGAAAAATAATTTTGATATAATTGAATTTGTGATGTATTTCATTAAAATTATTAAAAATAATTAATTTAGTGAAAAATCATTTTAGTTCAAAATTTGTTAAATAATTCTTCAGGTTTTGTTGATATAAATAACAAGATTCTATCATAATTTAAAAAAAAAAATTTTTTTTTTTAATATTCTGAAATGATATTTTATTTTATAGAACCTATATTGTAAATTATTATTGTATTAATTAATATAAATAAGATAATAACAATTAATATAATTAATACAATAATAATAAATATAATTATAAAAATAATAATTAATATAATTAATTTCAATTATATTAATTTTCATTTTAGAAAACAGCTATAATGTAAATAAAATTATCCTAATTCTTTATTCTTTTGGAAATTGTGTCTAAATAATTTTTCCAAAAATCGAAATTCAAAAGAAAAAAAATTGTTACGAAATTTTCAAATAAAAAATTGAATACCAAGTTTTTAATATGAAAAATTCAAAAATTCATCTTTAAAGTAAAAAGAAAAAAAGTGAAAATATTTTGATATTTTATTTCAAAAAAAAAAAAAAAAACAAAAACAAAAAACCAAAAAAAATGTTGAAATTTTTGCCTACTATTCTTTTGATTGCGAGTTTTATTTTTCTCATACAGATTTCCGGCGGGGCAAACCAAAATGTAGAGGTAATAAACGTATTTATTATAAATAGTTTTGATTGGTGGTTTTTTTTTTTATTTTTGTAATAAACAAATAAATAAATATTAAATCTTTTATTTAAAAAAAAAAAAATTTATTCTTATTCTTATTGAAATTTTAGCCAGATATTAAAGATAATAAAAAAAGTACAATAATTTTTTTTTATTTTTTAATTAGCCAACTGACGCCTCCGACGATGCTTCTGTAAGTTAATTTTTTTTAAATACAGTACTAATTTTATTTTCAATTGCTACCCAAAAAAAATATGCCTTTCGTTAGTAAATGAATATTAATTTTTTCTCTTACTATTTGAAATTAAACTTCAGTTTTAGATCTTTTTTAAAAAAAAAAAAAATAATAATTAATATCTAAACGTTTAATAATTTCAAGATTCAAGATAATTGTATCATTAATGACAAATTTATAAATACTACTATCAATTATTTTCATTTCTTCAATATTATTATTATTATTATTATTATTTTCTAATGAAAATTTTTCTTTCATTTCAACTTGAGAAATAACAAAATTCACTTGTTTTATAATCAATAAATGCTTTATAATCAATATATCATTTTTATCAAAAGCAGAAATTGTATAAAAATTTCATTAATTTTTTTAACATTTAGAATTATTTGAAAATTATTGTTTTCTATTTTATGATATTCAATATCACTTAGATAAAAATTTTCATTACGTTTAACAATAATATAAGTTGAATAATTATTTACTAATAATTTAAATAATAATTATTATTTAAATTAATTGGTGAATTTATTATAAATTTAATGTTAACATTTTTTTTACCATTTTTCCAAGTAAAATTAAAGGTGTTGAATAACGAAAATCACGTTCTTTACTTGTTATTTGTAAATCTTTATAATTTACATTAAAATCAATTGCCGGCATTATTGAATTTAAATTTAATAAACGTAATTTAAGTTCTTCATTTATTAATGGTATTTTTGATTGAAAATTTAATATTTTTTCCAAATATGGTAATAAATTTATATTATAGATATCGAGTAATACTTCCAATAAACCGGTTGCAAGTGACACCTCCGACGATGCTCCTGTAAGTTAATTTTTTTTAAATTTCAAAAATAAAAATTTTTAATTATTTCGGTAGAAAAAAAAAAATTGTTACGAAATTTTCAAATAAAAAATTGAATACCAAGTTTTTAATATGAAAAATTCAAAAATTTATCTTTAAAGTAAAAAGAAAAAAAGTCAAAATATTTTGATATTTTATTTCAAAAAAAAAAAAAATAAATAAATAAATAAATAAAACCAAAAAAAATGTTGAAATTTTTGCCTACTATTCTTTTGATTGCAAGTTTAATTTTTTTCATACAGATTGCCGGCGTGGTAAACCAAAATGTAGAGGTAATAAAATTATTTATTAGAAATAGTTTTGATTGGTGTTTTTTTTATTTTTTATTTTTGTAATAAACAAATAAATAAATATATTAAATCTTTTATTTAAAAAAAAAAATTTATTCTTATTCTTATTGAAATTTTATCCAGATATTAAAGATAATAAAAAAAGTACAATAATTTTTTTTTATTTTTTAATTAGCCAACTGACGCCTCCGACGATGCTTCTGTAAGTTAATTTTTTTTAAATCCAGTACTAATTTTATTTTCTATTGCTACCAAAAAAAAATATGCTTTTCGTTAGTAGATGAATATTAATTTTTTCTCTTACTATATGAAATTAAACTTCATTTTTAGATCTTTTTTAAAAAAAAAAAAAAATTCTTATTTTTATTGAAATTTTGTCTACACAAATTTTTAGCAAAAAAAATTATTCTTAAAATTTCAAAAATAAAAATTTTAAATTATTTCGGTAGTTAAAGAATTCAAAAATTAAAAAAAAAAAACAAAAGTTTTTCAATAATTTTTTTTTAATTTTTAAATTAGGTAACTGACGCCTCCGTTTAATTGAATTTTCAAAGATTTAAAGTTGAGATTTTTGAAATTAATTGAAACTTTAAGTGTTTTGTAATTAAAATTTTAGATGATTTCACTAAAAATTTATTAGTAAATGCAGACAAAAGACAATAATTTGAAAATCATTTTTAATTGAAAAATGGTTTCAGATAGTTAAAATTTCAAACAATATTATTAAAATAGTTAAAAATAATTGAATTTCCTTAGAGTTATAATTGAAATTATTAAATTTCAAAAAACAAATTTTCCATGGAAAATTTTACAAATAATTAAATTTTAGATGCTTTAAAATTCAAATTATTGAAAATTCAAATTATTGAAAATTCAATTAATTTTGAATTCAAATTTTTGAGAATAATGAAATTTTATTTTATAGAACCTGTATTGTAAATTATTGTATTAATTAATATAAGTAAGATAATAACAATTAATATAATTAATACAATAATAATAAGTATAATTATAAAAATAATAATTAATATAATTAATTTCAATTATATTAATTTTCATTTTAGAAAACAGCTAATGTAAATAAAATTATCCTAATTCTTTGTTCTTTTGGAAATTGTGTCCAAATAATTTTTCCAAAAATCCAAATTCTAAAGAAAAAAAATTGTTACGAAATTTTCAAATAAAAAATTGAATACCAAGTTTTTAATATGAAAAATTTAAAAATTCATCTTTAAAGTAAAAAGAAAAAAAGTGAAAATATTTTGATATTTTATTTCAAAAAAAAAAAAAAATAAAATGTTGAAATTTTTGCCTACTATTCTTTTGATTGCGAGTTTTATTTTTCTCATACAGATTTCCGGCGGGGTAATACAAAATGTAGAGGTAATAAAATTATTTATTATAAATAGTTTTGATTGGTGGTTTTTTTTTTTTTTATTTTTGTAATAAACAAATAAATAAATATTAAATCTTTTATTTAAAAAAAAAAAATTTATTCTTATTCTTATTGAAATTTTATCCAGATATTAAAGATAATAAAAAAAGTACAATAATTTTTTTTTATTTTTGAATTAGGCAGCTGAACCCTCCAAGGTTGCTTCTGTAAGTTAATTCTTTTTAAATCCAGTACTAATTTCATTTTTAATTGCTACCAAAAAAAATATGCCTTTCGTTAGTAAATGAATATTAATTTTTTCTCTTACTATTTGAAATTAAACTTCATTTTTAGATCTTTTTTTAAAAAAAAAAAATAATTCTTATTTTTATTGAAATTTTGTCTACACAAATTTTTAGGCAAAAAAAAACTATTCTTAAAATTTCAAAAATAAAAATTTTAAATTATTTCGGTAGTTAAAGAATTCAAAAATTTACCAAAAAAAAAAAAAACAAAAGTTTTTCAATAATTTTTTTTAATTTTTGAATTAGGCAACTGACGCCTCCGACGATGTTTCTGTAAGTTAATTTTTTTAAATTTCAATAATAAAATTTTTTAATTATTTCGGTAGTTAAAGAATTCAAAAATTTATCGAAAAAAACAAAAGTTATTCAATAATTTTTTTTATTTTTGAATTAGGCAACTGACGCCTCCGACAATGTTTCTGTAAGTTAATTTTTTTTAAATTTCAAAAATAAAAATTTTAAATTATTTCGGTAGTTAAAGAATTCAAAAATTTATCGAAAAAAACAAAAGTTATTCAATAATTTTTTTTATTTTTTGAATTAGGCAACTGACGCCTCCGACAATGTTTCTGTAAGTTAATTTTTTTTAAATTTCAAAAATAAAAATTTTAAATTATTTCGGTAGTTAAAGAATTCAAAAATTTATTTAAAAAAAATAAAATGAAAATAAAATTTGTATATAATGAAATTTTACAATTTCTGTTTTTATTTATTTTTTTTTTATTTTTCATATAAAGATTATTCCGAATAATATAATTTATCATTCGCTACCATTTTGTTTTTAACTTTTTTTTTTTTTTATCAATTTTTTATTGCTTTTTTAATAATTTCAACGAAAAAATTTTTTTTTGTTTTTTTTTTTTTATTGAACCTAAATTAATTCTTTCTAACACTGGTAATAGTGAAAAAAAATAATTTATTTTTTCATCTTCCTTTTATACGTAGACAACAACGTCAGAACCAACCTCAGAAAACAATACTTCTATGTTTTGGAAAATTCTTGCAGCAGTTACTGGTACTGTTGCAGTATCAGGTATTGGTTATCTGGTATTTTTTAGTAGGGGATAAATGTTTCAAACACTCACTGTTTAAAATGAAATACAAATTTATTTATGAAAAATTGTATAATTATTTAATAAATCTGTAACAATTTACTAGTTTTTTTTTTTTTATTATTTCTTCATTTCCACATTTTCCTTACCAATATCGTCAAAATTTATTCCGTCTATTAAATTGGAAAATAAAAAAAAAATAAATTAATTCCTCTCCTATTCATAATAATAATAATAATAATAATAATAATAATAATAATAATAATAAAATAATATAATATAATTAACAAATTCCTAATTATTAATTGTTTAAACAAATTTTAGTTAACAAATTCACTATTTTGACATTTGTTAACAAAATAATTTCGTTTCTTCAGTAATAATTTCATAAAATTATTTTTTTTTTAATTTTGTAAAAATATACGAAAAGGAAGTTAAATTTTTTTTTTTTTTTTTTTTTTGAGTATATTTCCAAGATTTTATTTACTATTTATAAAATAATTAAAATTTTTTGGAAAATAATTATTTAAATAATTTTTAAATTTTCTTTTTTTCTTTTTTTATTTTCTTTTTTATAATTTTCTTTTTTTTAAATTTTTTTTCAATTTACCTGTACCTAAATTAATCTGTTTCTATATTAATAATAATAATAATTTGTTTAAACAAATGTTAATTAACAAATGTTGGTACTATTTAAATAATTATTACTGGAAAAATTTTGTTTCTTTAATATTATTTACATAATATTATTAATTTTTTAATTTTGTAAAATTAATTAACAAATTCATAACTATTAATTGTTTAAACAAATTAACTATTTGAATATTTGTTAACAAAATAATTTCGTTTCTTCAGTACTGTTTACATATAATTATTAATTTTCTAATTCTGTAAAATTAATTAACAAATTCCTAATTATTAATTGTTTAAACAAATTTTAGTTAACAAATTTAATATTTGAACATTTGTTAACGTAATAATCTCGTTTCTTCCGCAATATTTACATAAAATTATTTTTTTTTTTTAATTTTGTAAAATTAATTTCCTATTTTCAACTAATAATTGTTTTAAAAAAATGTTAATTAACAAATTCGCTATTTTCACATTTGTTAACAAAATAATTTCGTTTCTTCAGTACTGTTTACATATAATTATTAATTTTCTAATTTTGTAAAATTAATTAACAAATTCCTAATTATTAATTGTTTAAACAAATTTTAATTAACAAATTCGCTATTTCGACATTTATTAACAAAACAATTTTGTTCATTCACTTCTATTTTCATATAATTATGGAATTTTTAAAATTTTATAAATTAATTACCAAATTCCTAACTATTTATTAATAATTTGCTTATAAAACATTTTAATTAACAAATTCACAGTTTTGACAATAATTAACGTAATAATTTAATTTCTTTTTTATCATTTGCAATGATAATAATTTTTCAATTCAATTTACATAATTATTTTTTTTTTTACAAACTAAAAATTATTTTCTTAAAAAAAAAAAATTTTTTTTTTTCTTTAAATTCATTTTTTTTTTTTTAACTTTTTATTTTCAAGATCAATGTATTTGGTACACTTGAACGTGTCAATGAAAAACCATCAATGTTACATTCAGAGAATACAACGCAAACTGATTTATCAATTAATAATTTTGAGACAAATAAAACATTTACAAGCAGTCGTTTTGCAATTGAATTATTATTTATAAATGATGGCGAGTCAAATTTAATAATTCCAATAAATATTAAAAAAAACAATCAACGATGAACATACACCGGGAATATTTAAATTTATTGAAATTAATTCACCTTACAATAATAGTGAATATTCAATAGATGAGAAAAACAACAACAACAATAATAATAATAGTATGATTTAAAATTTTGCCTTTTCAAATATTTTAATTTCCAATTAATATTTTAATAAAAAAAAAAAGAACAATTACATTTTTAACCAATTTTTTGGAAATTTAATATTTGAATTAAATTTTTGTAATTGTCGCGCATAATGATCAAGATAAATGTTTAACAATTCATTACCACTTAAATCAAATTTATAATTTTCAACAAATTCATCAATTCTTTTAATATCATTTTCAATAAATTCAAAATCATTTAAATTATATTTATTTTGTATACCAATTGGTGTAAAAAGAAATTTTAATTTCATTGTTAATTTATTATCAATTATCATTGATTTTCCATTAATATCTAAACGTTTAATATTATCAAGATTCAATATAATTGTATCATTAATGACAAATTTATAAATACTACTATCAATTATTTTCATTTCTTCATTATTATTATTATTATTATTTTGTAATGAAAATTTTTCTTTCATTTCAACTTGAGAAATAAAAAATTCACTTGTTTTATAATCAATAAATGCTTGTGATATTAATATATCATTTTTATCAAAAGCAGAAATTGTATAATGTAATAATGGAAGAAAAATTTCATTAATTTTTTTAACATTTAGAATTATTTGAAAATTATTGTTTACTATTTTATGATATTCAATATCACTTAGATAAAAATTTTCATCACGTTTAACAATAATATAAGTTGAATAAATATTTACTAATAATTTTAAATTAAATTTATGTTTTTTAATTAAATAACAATTATTATTTAAATACAAACAATTGTTATTTAAATTAATTGGTGAATTTATTATAAATTTAATGTTAACATTTTTTTTAAACATTTTTCCAAGTAAAATTAAAGGTGTTGAATAACGAAAATCACGTTCTTTACTTGTTATTTGTAAATCTTTATAATTTACATTAAAATCAATTGCCGGCATTATTGCATTTGAATTTAATAAACGTAATTTAAGTTCTTCATTTATTAATGGTATTTCTGATTGAAAATTTAAAATTTTCTCCAAATATGGTAATAAATTGATATTATAAAGATCGAGGAATACTTCTAATAAATCGGGTACAATATTATTATAATATTCATGTTTTCTTTCAGAATGTTTATAATGTCTTTGATTAAATTCCCTTAATGCTGCATCAGTACCATCATAACCAAAAATACTAATAAAAAAATGTAATTTTGGTCGCCAATCCCATTTTTCTAATTTTATACCATTATTATAATTTTTTATTGTATCATTAACTTCAATTAATGATTCATTAATCCAATGTACTTTAACATGATATTTTTGTTGATATAATGCAGCATAAATATTATTCCAAACCTCACCTGTTTCACCAATACCAATAATATTAACATTATAAGATGCTAAATTATAATTATGACCCATTTCATGTAACAATACCCAATCTTCACCTTTTAATGGATTTAAAAATTCACTACAATCAGAAATAATTGCTATCCATTGTGATGAATAATATGCATAATATGGACAACCAGAATACATTTCACAATTATTTTTCACTTTTTCACATTTTATTGGTAAATAATTATTAAATGGTTTATCATCATCATTACATGGTTCAGTACGTAAAAACATTGTTGTACGTTCCATTTGTTGATACCAATGATTTTCATTTTCATTAATATAACGATTAACACCCAATAAATAATCATAATATTCAATTAAATCGGCTTGATTTTGTAAACCTAAATAAAGATTATAATTTTTTCTCTTCAATATTATAACATCATTAATTGACAATAACATTTGGGTATAATAATTTTCAATAAAACCATAAATTTTTATTTGATTAAAAAATTTTTCCTCTTCATCAATTGATGTTAAAAATGTCACATATTTAGTGTCAAATATTGGTAATTTTATCCAATTATTAGTGATAATTGTCATATTTAATGGTATATTGTGCGATACCGATGTAATTGGTACACAATCTTCAATTGTTGTCACTTTTATTTGTGTAGTGTTATAATTTTTTAAATTTATTTCATTATATGTACCTTTTTTTAATGATGTTAAACAATGAAAATATAATTCTTCAATTATATTATTATTTGTTTCGATATTTAAAATGAATGTTGTATTTTTTTTTATAATAATACCAAAATTTTTTTTATATTGAAAATGATTTTGTCTAACGACATAATTTTTTTTATTCGGCTCATATTGACGAACATCTGGTTTTAATGTTATCACAATTTCCTGTATTAATGAGAAAAAAAAAAATGAAAAATTTTAGTATCACTAAATTTTTATTATTATTATTATTATTTATTACTTAAACAATGAATACGGCAAAATAAATTTATTTGGCAAAATGAATTAAATTAAAAAAAAAAAGTATCAAAATTAAGTTAATTTTTTAATAATTTTGACCAGTTTAGATCGAATTAAGACCAATGTAGGTTCAAAATAGGTTTAATGTAGGTCCAATATATGTTCAAATAAGGTCTAATTTAGGTCAAAGTAAGTTCAAATAAGGTTCTAATTTAGGTCAAAGTACTTTCAAAATAGGTTCAATGTAGGTCAAACTAGCTCCAACATAGTTTTAAATAAGGTCAAATTTAGGTCACAGTAGTTTAAACAAAGTTCAATCTAGGTCAAAGTAGGTTCAATATAGGTTCAATGTAGGTCAAAGTAGATTCTAAATAGGTTCAAAGTAGGTCTAATTTAGGTCAAAGTAGTTGACAAAAGGTTCAATCTAGGTCAAAGTAAGTCAATGTAGATTCAAATAAGGTCTAATTTAGGTCATGGTAGTTTCAAAATAGGTTCAATTTAGGTCAAAGTAGGTTCAATATAGGTCAAATTATGTCCAATGTAGGTTCAATATAGGTCAAATTATGTCCAATGTAGGTTCAAATAAGGTCTAATTTAGGACAAAGTAGTTTCAAAATAGGTTCAACATAGGTTCAATGTAGGTTTAATGTAGGTAAAAGTAACTTCAAATAAGGTTCTAATTTAGGTCAAAGTAGTTTCAAAATAGGTTCACTGTAGGTCAAAGTAGGTCCAACGTAGTATCAAATAAGGTCAAATTTAGGTCAAAGTAGTTTAAAAGAAGTTCAATCTAGGTCAAAGTAGGTTCAATATATGTCAAAGTAGGTCCAATGTAGGCTCACAGGAGGTCTAATTTAGGTCAAAGTAGTTGACAAAAGGTTCAATCTAGGTCAAAGTAAGTCAATGTAGGTCAAAGTAAGTTCAAATAAGGTTTTAATTTAGGTCAAAGTAGTTTCAAAATAGGTTCAATGTAGGTCCAAGTAGGTCCAACCTAGTTTCATATAAGGACAAATTTAGGTCAAAGTAATTTAAAAAAAAGTTCAATCTAGGTCTAAGTAGGTTCAATTTAGGTCAAATTAGGTCCAAATAATGTTCAATTTAGGTCAAAGTAGATTCAAAATAGGTTCAAATAAGGTACAATGTAGGTCAAAGTAGGTCCAATGTAGGTTCAAACAAGGTCTAATTTAGGACAAAGTAGTTTCAAAATAGGTTCAACATAGGTTCAATGTAGGTTCAATGTAGGTCAAAGTAACTTTAAATAAGGTTTTAATTTAGGTCAAAGTAGTTTCAAAATAGGTTCAATGTAGGTCCAAGTAGGTCCAACGTAGTATCAAATAAGGTCAAATTTAGGTCAAAGTAGTTTAAAAGAAGTTCAATCTAGGTCAAAGTAGGTTCAATATAGGTCAAATTATGTCCAATGTAGGTTCAAATAAGGTCTAATTTAGGACAAAGTAGTTTCAAAATAGGTTCAACATAGGTTCAATGTAGGTTCAATGTAGGTCAAAGTAACTTCAAATAAGGTTTTAATTTAGGTCAAAGTAGTTTCAAAATAGGTTCAATGTAGGTCCAAGTAGGTCCAACCTAGTTTTATATAAGGACAAATTTAGGTCAAAGTAGTTTAAAAAAAGTTCAATCTAGGTCAAAGTAGGTTCAATATAGGTTCAATTTAGGTCAAATTATGTCCAAATAATGTTCAATTTAGGTCAAAGTAGATTCAAAATAGGTTCAAATAATGTTCAATTTAGGTCAAATTAGATTCAAAATAGGTTCAATGAAGGTCAAAGTAGATTCAAAATAGGTTCAAATAAGGTACAATGTAGGTCAAAGTAAGTCCAATGTAGGTTCAAACAAGGTCTAATTTAGGTCAAAGTAGGTGCAAAAATGGATTCAAATATAAGATCTAATGTAGGTAAAAAAAAAAATTTAATCTAGTTAAAAAAATGTCTAATGTAGGTTAAAAGTTTTTTTTTGTTTTCAAATTTCACTTACTTCTTCGTTCCATGTAACATTCTCATCACCGATTGCAATGGAAAAAAGTATTAAAAGTAAATGTCCAATAATTGCAAATTTCATGATTTTTTTTTTAATCTGCTTTCTCTATATTTAATTAAAAAAAATTTTTTTTTGTTCAATTTAATTTAAATTGTTCTACACCTAACGTCTAATTTTTATGACTGTGCAAAATTAATCAGAAATTTTTTTTTTAAACCTCTCTCTCTATATATATATATCCGAGAATCAAAGATTGTAATAAAATTTAAATCTTTAAGAAGAAATCAACAAAACAAAATTTTTATGCAAAAAAAAATAAATTATATTTTATCAATATGGAGGAATAAAAAAAAGAGAGAGATTTGATTATATATTGCCCTTGATTTTTAATATAAAAATAAACAATTTTTCAATGACATTATCATCAATAATAGATGATATCTGATTAAAATAACGTATCCTGTATAAAGATAATAAAATATGATTATAAAAAAAAATTTTGTCGTCTTTAATGATAATTATCTTTTTGGTAATTATATATATACATATATAAGAATAATGTATAAATAAAATTATATAAATATAATGTATCGGTAAAAATTAATATGCGATGAAATTTTGATAATTTAATTTAGTGCTATTAAAATTTTTTTTTTGGTTAAAAATATTTAAATTTAAAATTCGATTTAAAATTTGAGGTTAGGTTATAGGTGTATTTGCATAAATTTTACAACCATATTTACTACTCTTGGCATAAAGGATTTTACATTTTTAGGTTAGGTTTAAGGTTATTTAATTTAGGATTTTAGAGATTAGAGATTAATTTTTATTCTAAAGTTACGTTAGGCATAAAGTTTAATATATATATATATATATACACTAAAAAAATAATAAATTATAAAAAAAAAAAATTATATTTAATAATTTCAAAAAATTATAGAATTAAAAAAATTATTATTTATTTGAATAATAATTTTAATTTGTATCAAATAGATTAAAATAATAAATTCTGTAGAACAATTTTAAATATTGAAATATTTGAAATTATTAAAAAAAAATTTTTTTTATTTATTATTATTATTATATTATATTATATTATTTATTATTATTATTTATTAATAAAATATTGCATAATATTTTAAAATCGAATTGTTCAAAAGAAAAGTTTATTATTATTTTATTTTGTTGTAATTTTTTTTTCATTTTTTTAAATAAAGTTTTATTTATAATATTAATTTAAACAAAACAAAATAAATTTTTTTAATTTATCAAAATATATATATATATATATATATATAGTATTCTAAGAAATAGTATCAAAAATAATTTTATAATTTGAGTTTCCACTCTACATTCTATTTACATAGTCCTTGTTCATGTATACGCTAAAGTATTTCCAAACGATGTCTTAAAATTCTGCGCATGCGTCAATTCTTTTAATTTTCATTCGTTGAAATTTAAGCGCGAATGAAAATTTTCAAATAATAACCAATAATTTGAAAATTAAACGCCATTTGTAAAATTAGAAAAATTTCCAATTTCTCAATATTTGGAAACGTGTTTCTTTTCATTTTTCTCCATTGCCTACGTATTCTTATAAATTCCAATCTTTGTTCTCTATGCGTAATAATAAAAAAAAAAAAAAAAAAGTGCATGTGGATCATGGAAATTTGTTATTATTATTGTGTTTTAAAATATGATTCATCGTGATAGTGATTAATTATTTTATTGTCATTTGATATAGAAATAAAAGAAAGAAGAAAAAAAAATTTAATTTTTTTTTCTCCTCCCCCTTAAATGACTCGCCACAAGAATAAGTATTTACAATTAACTAATAAATACATAATTTAATAATATATTGAAAAAAAAAGAAAATAATTTAAGAAAAAAAAACCAAAAAATTATTGTAAAGTGTCATTTTAGAACGAAAATTATTATTATTATTACAATAATGGAATATAAAATTGTTTTCCAATCATTTTTATTGGTAATTTTATTACTGACACAAATGTGCAATTGTTTATCGAGAAAAGTAAGTTTCATTGTATTTTGTTTTTAAAAACATTTTATTTTTATTATAAAATTATTTTTAATTTTATTCATTATTTATTATTATTTATTATAATTAATATTATTGTTGTTTTTTTTGTTGTATTTTTGTTTTTTATTAAGAATTATTTTTAATTTTATTAATTATTTATTATAATAATTATTATTGTTCTTGTTTTTGTGTTGTTTAGTTTTTTTTATTATAATTTATAAATTAAATTAAATTAATAAAAATTTTTTAAAAAAAAATATAATTTAAAATTATAATGTTAAAATTTGCATTTTTTTTTTAAATTTACAGTTAAATGCAACATTTTTGTCGAGCAATGAGGAAAATTGCAAAAATCGACAAGAAACATTACTTTATATTGTTGCTGAAGGTCCTAATGATTCTTTAAATTATTTTTGGAATTTTATTGATAATCCATCGGTTCTCGTTGCTGTAACTAATCCAATGTCAAAATTAAATATAACATGGTCAGGTGATCCATTTTTATTAAATAATAATAATAATAATAATAACGATAACAATTGTCTACCTGATAAAATTACGTTCAACGAATCAGCTATTTTTGCCTATGGCCTAAGTATTAATAAGGTTTGTTATTAAAAAAAAGAAAAAAAAATAATTTTAATACATTTTTTATTGTTAAAAAAAAAATATTATTATTTTTTTCTAATAATTATTTTAATATTTTTTAATAAATAAATTTAATTTTTTTTTGTTTTATTGAATTTTGTTAATTAACAAATAAAATAATATAAAAATGGAAAAAAATATTTCAAAGGAAAATACATTTTTTAATTTAACAGATATACGAATTTAATGATGTCAATGACAATGGAAATATTAATTCATCGAATAGTGCAAATATTAATATATTAAATCCACGTTATTTTAAGTGGTACATTAGAAATAAAAGTTTTAATGATGAGTCAATTGAACTTGAAATGGTGGGACATTCTTATTTTGATGAGGAAAAAAATATTACAAGAACTGGTAGCATTACACTTTTGGTAAGAGAATTTTATTTTTTCATTTTTCGAATAAAAAAAAAAAAATTTTTATTTTAAATTTGACGAAAAATTTACGAAAAAAGAAATTAAATTTTTTTTTTGTTTAGTATATTTCCAAGATTTTATTTACTATTTATAAAATAATTAAAATTTTTTTGGAAAATAATTATTTAAATAATTTTTAAATTTTCTTTTTTTATTTTCTTTTTTATAATTTTTTTTTTTTAATTTTTTTTTAAATTTACCTGTACCTAAATTAATCTGTTTCTATATTAATAATAATAATAATTTGTTTAAACAAATGTTAATTAACAAATGTTGGTACTATTTAAATAATTATTAATGGAAAAATTTCGTTTCTTTAATATTATTTACATAATATTATTAATTTTTTAATTTTGTAAGATTAATTAACAAATTCATAACTATTAATTGTTTAAACAAATTAACTATTTGAATATTTGTTAACAAAATAATTTCGTTTCTTCAGTACTGTTTACATATAATTATTAATTTTCTAATTCTGTAAAATTAATTAACAAATTCTTAATTATGAATTGTTTAAACAAATTTTAGTTAACAAATTTAATATTTGAACATTTTTTAACGTAATAATCTCGTTTCTTTCGCAATATTTACATAAAATTATTTTTTTTTTTTAATTTTGTAAAATTAATTTCCTATTTTCAACTAATAATTGTTTTAAAAAAATGTTAATTAACAAATTCGCTATTTTCACATTTGTTAACAAAATAATTTCGTTTCTTTAGTACTGTATACATATAATTATTAATTTTCTAATTCTGTAAAATTAATTAACAAATTCCTAATTATTAATTGTTTAAACAAATTTTAATTAACAAATTCACTATTTCGACATTTATTAACAAAATAATTTTGTTCCTTCACTTCTATTTTCATATAATTATGGAATTTTTAAAATTTTATAAATTAATTACCTAATTTCTAACTATTTATTAATAATTTGTTTAAATAAAACATTTTAATTAACAAATTCACAGTTTTGACAATAATTAACGTAATAATTTAATTTCTTTTTTATCATTTGCAATGATAATAATTTTTCAATTCAATTTACATAATTATTTTTTTTTTTAGAAATTAAAAATTATTTTCCTAAAAAAAAAAAATTTTTTTTTTTTCTTTAAATTCATTTTTTTTTTTTCACTTTTTATTTTCAAGATCAATGTATTTGGTACACTTGAACGTGTCAATGAAAAACCATCAATGTTACATTCAGAGAATACAACGCAAATTGATTTATCAATTGATAATTTTGAGACAAATAACACATTTACAAGCAGTCGTTTTGCAATTGAATTATTATTTATAAATGATGGCGAGCCAAATTTAATAATTCCAATAAATATTAAAAAAACAATCAACGATGAACATACACCGGGAATATTTAAATTTATTGAAATTAATTCACCTTACAATAATAGTGAATATTCAATAGAAGAGAAAAACAACAACAACAACAACAATAATAATAATAATAATGATAATAATAATAATAATAATAATGAAAATAATTTACCATCAATGTATTTACAATGGCGACCTATTTCTTATTTGACAAAAGAACGTGAAATGAAATATTCAAGTGATGCAATTATTTATCAATTAAAAAAATCGGAAAATATTTTAAATGACATAAAAAACAGTATTTTATTATCATATTATGAAAATAATATTAATCATATTGTTGTACGTAAATTTAATATTTCATTTGGCAGTAATGGCGATGGATTTTACAAGAAATCAAAATATAATTCATGGTGAGAATAAATTTAAAGAATATTATTTAATTATTTAATTAATTAATAAATTAATTAATTAAATTAATTTAATTATTTATTTAATTAAATTTAGAATATTAATATTAATTAAATTTAATTTAATAGAAAAATAATTTTTAGACCAAATTTATAATAATAATAACATAACCTCAATTTTTTTATGTATAAATAATTAATTATTTAATTAATTATTAATTATTAATTATTAATTATTAATTATTAATTATTAATTATTAATTATTAATTATTAATTATTAATTATTATTAACAATTTATAATTTACAAAAAAAATTTAATTTCTATTAAATTAATTTGTCTAATGAGCATTATTGTTTATTAATAAATTGAAATTAATTTTTTTTTCTCCTATTCCTTTTTCAGGACATTTCTACTTGGTTACAATCATTCACTTGATGAACAATTGACAACTGAAACAATTGTTATCATCTCCAATGTAATAGGCATTCCTCTATTATTTATAATTTTTTACAGTTCTCTAATGTTTATACGCAGGACATCAACGAGAGAATAAAAAAATATTTTTTTAAAAATAAGTTTTTTTTTATATTTTTAGAAATTGTTGAAACATAAAAGAGAATATAAAAAGAAAAAGGAAGGAACACCTGAAATGCTCAAAAAAAAAAAAAATTTCTATTCCCTATTTTTTTTAATAGGAAAAAATTTTGTATATATATATATATATATATATATATATATTATATGTAGATATATATCGAAATGTATAAATTGTTTATGTAAATCGAAAATAATTATATTTATATAGATAAAAAGTATCGACAGGAATTCTAAAACAAGTGCCTTTTTTTTGCACAATTATTTTTACCATTATTTTATTAATTTTTATTATTATTATTAATAATAATAATAATTATATATTTAAAATAAGTTCCATTTTGTAATAATCAGAAATATTAAAGAATTTGAAAAATTTTGTAAAAAAAGTGTCTTTTTTTTAAAACCTATTGTTTAAATTTTGAAAAAAAAAAATATTTAAAAAATATTAATTACAAATTTTTTTTTTATTTACATATAATTATTAATTTACATTGATTTTTATTTTTTGTAAATAAATAGAATATTAAAAACTTTTCTTTCTGTGAATAGAAGAAGTTTGAATTCTGTTTTTATTGGCATATTTTTTTTATACATAAATAAATATATAAAATGCTTTTATATATATAAATAAATATAAAAAATTTTTTTATTTTTTTTTTATCTCGAAAATAGACTTATTTTTTAGCTTTGAATATAAAAAAAATAATAATAATAGTGGTCAGATTATTATTTGCTATGAAATAAAAAAGTTTATCATTTCTTTTGGATATTTAATTTCTTTAATTTTATAATATAAATATGTTACAATGAAAATAATTTACAATAAAATTTTTTTTTTACAATTTTATTTGTTAAAAATAAATTAAATTAAAAAAAAAAAATGAGAAAAAAATTTATTTGATTCGAATAATTGGTTATTTGACTATTAGCAAATAAATATTTGCTTGAACCGAATAAATATTTATTTGAACCAAATAAATATTTATTTGAACGAAATAAATATTTATTTCAACAAAATAATTTTTATTTACACTATAAATAAATATTTTTTTTTTTACCAAATAATTTTTTATTTGAACCAAATAAATATTTGTTTTACCAAATAAATATTTATTTGAAGTTGCATACTAAAAGTAAGATTCAACGGTTTCAGGTTCAAATGCTTCTTTTTCAGTTACATTTTTGACATTAAATCCTGTATTTTGTATATTAGAATTGGGTTGATAATTGTCTTTCCGTTCAGTTTCAGTTTTAGATGCTGCTTCATCAGCTGCATTTTTTGCATCAAAATTTGGATTTTGTAAATTAGGATTCGGTTGATAATTGCCTTTCTGTTCAGTTTCAGGTACTGCTTCTTCAACTGCATTTTTGACATCAAATTCTGTATTTTCTAAATTAGGATTAGATTTATAATTACCTTCAGACTCCGTACCTAAAGGTTGTTTCGTACTTTCAGGAAGTAGGGTACTAATAATTAAAGATTCTAAAGTTACAGATTCAGGTACTGCTTCTTCAGCTGCATTTTTGGCATCAAAATTTGGATTTTGTAAATTAGGATTCGGTTGATAATTGCCTTTCTGTTCAGTTTCAGTCACTGCTGCTTCAGCTGCATTTTTGACATCAAATTCTGTATTTTCTAAATTAGGATTAGATTTATTATTGCCTTCAGACTCCGTACCCAAAGGTTGTTTCGTACCTTCTGGAAGTAGAGTACTAATAATTAAAGATTCTAAAGTTACAGATTCAGGTACTGCTTCTTCAGCTGCATTTTTGACACCAAAATCCAAATTTTTTAAATTAGAATTGGGTTGATTATTTGCTTTAGACTCCATACCTAAAGGTAAGTGCTTACGTTTTTCACTTTCAGACATAATTCTACTTGTTGTCAAACCTTGAACAAATTCACTTTCAGATGTTGTCATTTTATTCGTTTCTATGTTCATTCGACTGTCAATTATTGGATTAAATAATTCCTCTTTCCTTTGTGCAGAGATTTTAGACTCTGGCTTGTTGGTACTATTAACTATTCTATCAATAATAATTTCATTATATTTTTTTTCATTCTTTATCAGTTGAGGTGTTACAGGTACTGGAGTAGAATGTTTTTTATTATTATTCTTATTAACAAAAAAAGTTGTTAGTCCAGCTCCAGCCACTAGCAAGAACAAACTATTGTACAAAAAAAAAAAAGAAGAAACATTTCAATTATTTAAATCAAGTAAATATTTAGTGGATTCAAGTAAATATTTAGTTGATTCAAGTAAATATTTAGTAGGTTCAAGTATAAATATTTAGTTGGTTCAAGTAAATATTTAGTTGGGTCAAGTAAATATTTAGTTAGTTAAATTAAATATTTAGTTGGTTCAAGTAAATATTTAGTAGGTTCAAGTATAAATATTTAGTTGGTTCAAGTAAATATTTAGTTGGTTCAAGTAAATATTTAGTTGGGTCAAGTAAATATTTAGTTGGTTCAA
The DNA here is from genome assembly GCF_019393585.1 of Leptopilina boulardi. Taxonomy (NCBI): domain Eukaryota; kingdom Metazoa; phylum Arthropoda; class Insecta; order Hymenoptera; family Figitidae; genus Leptopilina; species Leptopilina boulardi. The sequence continues at coordinate 608,205 of NW_026138025.1, forward strand.
GTAAATATTTAGTTGGGTCAAGTAAATATTTTGTTAGTTAAATTAAATATTTAGTTGATTCAAGTAAATATTTATTTGATAATAGTCAAGTAACCAATTATTAGAATCAAATACAATTTCTTTTTCATTGTAGGATAAAGAAAATTTCAAGTAAAGTAAGTAAAGTAAATATTTAGTAGGTTCAAGTAAATATTTATTACGTTCAAGTATATATTTAGTTGGGTCAAGTAAATATTTAGTTAGTTAAATTAAATATTTAGTAGGTTAAATTAAATATTTAGTAGGATCAAGTAAATATTTATTTGCTTTAAATAAATATTATTTTAAATACACTTACCTTGGGAATATCATTTTTCTTTTCTAATCAGAAAAATTGATTTTAACAGTTGAGATGTTACAGATGCTGGAGTATAATCTTCTTTATAATTATTCTTAATACGTAAATCTTAACAGAACAATTGCGACTGATATTGACTCTCTACAATAGTTCTCATTTTATATATGACCAAAAGACATTAAAAAAAAAAAAAAAAAAAAAAAAATATTATCTTTCGTTCTTTAATCTTTAAACGATCATTAAAAAAATTCTTTTCTTCATAAAAAAAAAATGACACAAGATTGTGTGTCTTTTAAGCAATATTAAAAAAAAAAAAATTTCAAATATTTTTTTTTTGCCGTAAATATAAAAAAAAATGTTTAGATTATTTTAATATTTACAATATTTTTTTTTAAAAACTATTTTTACTATGCAATAAAAAAATAAAAAAAAATTGATAAATACTTTTTTGCGCACAAAATAAATATGAAATTTTTGAAAAAAAAATTTAAATAATAAAATAAAATTTTGTTTAAGGAAAAAAATTTTCAAGGATTTTAAAAGGTTGGGAAGAAAAAGAAAATGACAAGAATTTTTATCATTACAAATGAGTGTTAAGCTTTTTCATTTATTGAAAATATTTCTGTAAAATGTGTATATTGGCCAGGCCACATTAGCTAACAAACCGAGTTTTTTTTTTCATTTAATGATAAAAAAAAACGAAATCGTAGCGAATAGAAAAACATAGTTTTTTTTTTAGAGATATATATATATATATATTAAAAACTAACCATCGCTCTTTATAATCCTAAGTTAAAAGACCAATCAACGATACGACCGCTTACTTTTTTTTTTTTTTTTTTTCTCTTATTATAATCTTAGTATATATATATATTTATTTATATATATTAATTTATAATATTGTGTATAACAAAGCGGTAACAACTTGTTAATTGTAACTATTTACGATAATAATAAATATTTTTTTTTTCTTTCATATAATTACAATAATAAATATATAAAGAATTTATATAACTAAAATCGTATTAACAAAAAAGTTTTTTTTTTTTTTTTTTGTTGTCCTTTTTTTGAGATCCGATTTTTAATTCTAAATTGGTAAAAAAAAAAAATTCTGATTTTTTATTTCGCCCTTTGTTCAACCCCCCCTTTTTTTGTGAACGCTTAAATTATTTATAACAATTTTTTTTTTCGTCTCCTTTTTTTATTATTATTAATTTTTTCTTTTTATTTATATAATAATGTGCAAATAACTCATATTTTACTGGCAATTTTTTCGTTTTTGTTTTTTTTTTTTTTTTTTATTTGGAAAAAAGGAATATCCTTTTTTTTTTGCAAGGACGCTTTTTTTACAATCGCAAATGTTTACATAATTTTTTTAGTTCCGTTTTCAGTTTTTTTTTCTGGGTTTAGAATTAATAAAAATTATTACAAAATTTCATTTTTAAATGTGTTTATTATTTAGAGGGAGAAAAAGGTGTTAAATATCGAAAAACGTAGTGCGCATGCGCAGTAGATCAATGAGCATGCGCGTGATTTCCAGAACCGTTTGCGCATGCGCAGTAGATCTTTCTATGCGCGTGAATTCCTGAACCGTTAGAGCATGCGCATGATTTCCTGAATCGTTTGCGCATGCGCAGTAGATCCTTCGATGCGCATGCGTACAATTTAAAAAAATGAAAACCGGTAGAAAAATTATGTAAACTTTCTGAATAACGGACAATTTTTTTTATGTTTTTTTTTTTTGTAATATTTGGATAACTAGCTTTTTTTAAAATTGGATTCATAGCTTTTTTTTTCTATCTAGCTTGACCCATATGGCAGTTGCTTGTTCATTACTAGCCGAAAGGCTTATTTAAAAAAAAAAAAAAAGAAAAAATTTTTTTAAATTACTTTTTTATATATATATATATTTAAATTTATTTAATAGCTTTACATTTGAGAGTATAGCTCTTCTATTAAATTTATTATCTCGTGATTTGAAAAGTGAATGTGAGTTTTTATTTTTTTTTACTTTAACGATACGAAATTTTTTCGAGAGATTCTAGAAAGCCCCTGTTTTTTTTTTTTAATGATCAAGAAATTGCCAAAGTTTTCGTGTTTTTTTTTTTTTTTTTTTTGACAAAATCGCGGGGAGAATTTTTTTTTCAGGGGGGGGGAGGAAATTTGACGCTCGGGGAAAAAGAGATTAACTAACTTTTTTTTTTTTTTTTTATATATTACAGCCTTTTGGTCGCGTGAAAAAACAATGTACATACACACATACGTATTTTTTTATTATTATTTAATTACCCTTATAGTTTATTTTTTTTTCCCTTATTTTTTAAATATTACATTAGGTTTTTTCTTTATATTTAAAAAATTTACAAATTATCTCCCCGCGCTTTTAAAAATTTTTGTCAAAAAATTTTTTTTTCTCTTTTTTTTAATTAACGACGAGAGAAATTTTTTTCAGCGTTTTTTTTTTTTGATGAACACGTTTGAAAAAGATTTTTTTTAGGGGAAGTTTTTTTTTCGATACGCTGAAAGTAGAAATATTTCTTTTGTCGTTAAAAAAAAAAAAAAAAAAAAAAATAGCGCATGCGCTGTAAATTCGTTGCGCGCACACGATGATTGATTTTAAAGCGCATGCGCAATCGTCAAAGTGCGCGCGGAAAAATTTGAATGAAATTAATTTTTTTCTGTCACTAAAACAAAAAAAAATGAAATGGAAATATTTTTTTTCAAATTTATGGCCGCCTAGAGTCGCTGTTTTTTTTTCGTTCGCCTCGTTTTTTTTCGCTTTGATGAAGTAGTATCGAAAAATACATGTACAATATATATATATATTTATATTTATACGTTTATTATTATTATTATTTTTTTTTTTCATTTATGCGATTAGTTTCGAATTATTTGCACATATTACAGTATTTTTAGAGAAACTAAAAAGAATCATTGAAGCATTTATTTTTTAGTAATGCAAAAAAAAAAAAAAAAAAAAAATTATTGAACGACGACTCGTGAAGGGGTCAGTGAATAAATTTCGTGTTTTTTAATTTTACAATTTTCGAGATAGAGTGGGCTTTTTTCAAAATTTAAATTGAATTTTCAATATTTTCAAAACCGATTTTTAAAAAGTAATAAAAAAAAATTTTTTCTTTTTTGAAATGTTTCGAAATATTTTCATTTTTCTTAGTGAATTTTTTTTTTTTTTGAGAGAAAAAAAACGATTTTTAAGAGAAATGTGGTCAAAAAGAGAAAATCTGTGAATTTTTTTTTTTTAAATTAATTCAGAGTTGTTGTTGTTTTTTTTTTAACAGTTTTCATACTCCGCGTTCTTTTTACTAATTATTTTTTTTTTTTTTTATACAATTTTACAGAAATTCGGGTAATATATTAAAATATACGAAATGGTAAACATTTTTTTTTTTTTTCTCTCTCATATATTACAATTTACATATATACGTTTATAACATTCGTAAAGTTATATATACAAAAAAAAAAACTATATAAATATTTAAAAATATTAAAGATTTTTTTTTTTTCAATTTACTCAATAAATTGTAGAATTTTTTTTTTAAATCATTCCACAGATATAATAACATAATAATAATAATTAATAAAGAAGTGCTTTTATTTTTTATTTGTCAAAAATTTCCATTATTAAAGCTTTTTTTTTTTTTGCGCAGACAATGTGTGTTTTGTGTATATGTGCTAATTCTTATAAAATTTATTTATTTTAATAAACAATATATATATATATATAATATATTTTATATATTTATGCAATAATATTTTTTTGTCCGCAATTTTTTTTTTTTTTTTTTTTTTTTTTTTATCACTTCGTTCCTTAAAATGAAATTGTAAGTTGACAAAAAATATAAATTTTTTTTTTTTTTTTACTGCTGAGATAGATACCCCCTCCTTCAGATTTTTTTTCTTTCTTTTTTTTTTATATAATAAATTCTCTGTACAATTAAATTTTTTTTTTTTGCTCTGAATTCTTGATAATCACAGATTTCTCTGATATGTGAAAAAACAATTTTTTTTTTCAAGTAATCGAAACATTTCAAATTTTTTTTTTTTTTAAATTAACAAAATCGGTTTATTATCTAATATTGAAAATCAATTATTTAGAAGAAAAAAAAATGAATTTTAAATTCGAAGAATCGACGATTTACGAATCTTTTGTTGTTTTTTTTTTTATTATTATTATTATTATTATTTGACAAACATTATTATATATATATATAATATAATATATATAATATATATCTATATATATATAATAAATCGCGCCCGTGGAGAGAATTGAAAATGCAAAAAACTATGTAGAAAAAGTATGTGAAATATTGATTTGTTCGACAGGCATTCTAAGATTCTTCGAAAAAGCGGATTTCGACACCGATAGTGAATTTATTTTTATTTATTAATTTTTTTTTTTTTTTGTACGAGTAATTTACAATGATTTTTTTTTCATGTCGCTTGAGCTTCTATAGCTTAAAGTAATGAACATTTTTTTTTTTTTTTTTGTCGTTAATGCATTACATTCTCCCCCCCCCCTCGCAGTTCATCAATGCCTTTTTTCTTTCTATTATTATTATTATTATTATAATTCTTTTCGTATATTCTTTAAAAATTCCATAGCCTTCTCTTCCTAATTAAAATCTTAAAAAAAAATAGAAAATAAATTATCACACTTTTTTTTTCAATAACAAAGCGAAATTCAACGTTGAATTTCATAGAATATAAAATATTTTGCAAATATTTTACCAACGATTATATTCTGTTTTTTTTTTTGTAACATAAACTCAACATGTTTTTGATAATAATATTTGTTTACGTTACAATAATAAAAAAGTATTTTTTAACTGCCAACTAAAAGTATTGATAATAGATATAATAACATTGATATATTCATTTTTTTTTTTCAATAACATTCATATAACATTTTTTTTCAAGCCTTTAATTATAATTAACCATGAGGCATTTTTTTTTTTTGATAAATAACGAAACAATTTTAAAAAATTAACAACATTAAAGCGATTTTTACATATATATATATCACTTTCTTTCAATTCGTAATTGGGACACGCGAAGCAGTTTTTTTCAAAAAAAAAAATTATAGAAACAAAAAATCACGATCTGCGTGTTCTCTTTTAATTTTTTATCGCACACAAAAGTGGGCATTAGAAAAATAATTCGCATTCATTCGCAAAAAAATAAAAAAATGACTAATTATTTATATAAATCAATTAATTATATAAATAAATAGTCATATATCGCATACGATTTTTTAAAAATTACAATTACGTTCATTATAAATAGATAATAGAATGTCGACTCATGGGATCGCGTTTATATAATTTTATTTTTTTTTATAAAGTTTATTTTTATTTATCGTTAATATTTATTTAGTTATTTTATTTAACATTACGTCGTTTTTCATCGTTATATGTTTATTTATTTGTTTCATTTAATTAACCGACATTGGTGGGTTTTTATGTTTTAAAACGCGCGTAAAGATTTACAATGGACTTTTCCTACATAAAAAGGCGGTGCTTAAAAAATGGGACGGCAGGCAAGCTGAATCGGGTGAGAGACACTCGCTGAAAAGTCCTTGACAATTACGAAATTCAATAACTATTTTAACTGCGCTTAGATCCCGAAATGATCGACTGCGCATGTATTTGACTCATCAGGATCTACTGCGCATGTATGGACCCCCGAAAAGATCTACTGCGCATGTATTTGATACATTAGGATATACTGCACATGTGTGGACCCCCAAAAACATCTACTGCGCATATATTCCACTCATCAGGATCTACTGCGCATGTATCGAGCTCGAAAAGATCTATTGCACAAGTATAAAACTCAAAATGATCATTATGAATAGGAAATAGAATGTTTTTTTTTCGACTCATAAAGATCCACTAAACATATTTTTGGACCATTGGGATCTATTGCGCAGATATTGATTTAATAATGATCTTCTGCGCATGTTTAGTGATCGATTGCGCATATATACTACCAATAGAAATCCATTTTACTTGGATATTCTCCAAAAAGGATCTACTGCGCATATATAGAGTTTTAAAATGATCTATACCTGCGCAGTAGATCCCTATGCAATAAATACATGCGCAATAGACTTTTATGAGTTTATTATATACTATTTTATCAATTTTAAAAAACAGAATTGAATTTCGTAAACTGATGAGGATTACGGAAGGATTTTTTTTTATTTTTCATTATAAAAAAGTTGTGTTATCGATTCTTCTCCCCTTCCAAGATAAATTAAGAAACAATATTCGATACGATTTTTTATATTATATTTCTTTTCTTCCTTTTATATATATATATATATATATATAATATATTATATATATATATATATATATAATATAAGCGTGTGTTGAACGATTTTTATAAGTCGTTGCGGCTCATTATTTCGAGGACAAAAATTCACATTAAAAAAAAAATTATTTTTTTCACTTTAGTTTTAATAATAAAAGCTATACATATTCGCATCTCTATCACACGATACACGTTTATTCTCACGGGCAAAAAAGAAAAAACGGGCACACACGTTTTTGCAATTTATTTTCACTTTTTCTTTCTATTTTTTTTTTTTTTTGGTATATTTATTTAAAAAATTCACCGCTAAAAATTACAAGAATTATAGATTAAAAAAGAGTGCGATTCATAGAAAGCGAATATGCAAATCGAATATATATATTTTTTTTTCTTCTTCTTCTTCTTCTCATTTATTTATTTATAGTACATTGCAAAAAATTCTTTTTCTTTTTCACAATTATCGCACCATATCATAAATTCTGCACCAGATGAGAGGTATATTTAATTCGATTGTACCGATAATTATTATTTTCATTTCGGTATCAGGTCACACAAAGTTTTTTTTATTTCTCATTTCCATTCTTCCGCAACAAAATAAATGTCTGATAAAAAAAAAATAATAAAATAACTGATAAAAAAAAAATAATTTTTTTCATACTTTTATGAAGAATTAAAAAAAAAAAAAAAAAACGATTTATCATAGGATTGAATCATTTATAACTGAAATGTCTTGATTGTTCATTCAATCAGACTATTCGTTATAAAAAAAAAATCGTTTTCCCTTTGAATCTCTTAATTGACAATTGTCGCAAAAAAGAAATTTTTTTTTCAAAAAAAAAATTTGATCGTATTTTATTTTTTCGGGGGAAGATTAAATCATTTCTTGCTGACAAATGTCAATTTCAATTCAGTAGAGAAAATTTTGTCCTTTATTAATTCGGTGTATCTTTTTTTTTCCTTTTTTAATAACGGAAAAAAATTTGAGTGTAAAAAATAGTTTTTTATGATAATCACGATTTTATGGATTAAGGGAAGTTTTACTGCTTTTTACACTCGTGAAAAATTATAAATTATTCTATAAAAAGTGGTTTTTAACAAAAAAAAAAAAACTATTGCGCATGATTATTGACAATATTGATCTACTGCGCATGTGTGCTGACAATATTGATCTACTGCGCATGTGTGCTGACAATTAAAATTTAATGCGCATGTAAAATTATCAATACTGATCTACTGCGCATGCGTAGTGACAATTAAAATTTACTGCGCATGTTAAATTATCAATACTGATCTATTGCGCATGTACACCGCCAATACGGATCTACTGCGCATGATTATATTGATCTATTGCACATGTGAAATTGTCAATATTGATTTATTGCGCATACGCACTATCAATACATTGATCGCAGATGGGGAATTATCAATACTGATCAATTGTATTTTGATCTACTGCGCATGTAAAATTGTCAGTAATAATCAATTACATATGCGCATTAAGAATATAAATCTATTGCGCATGTGAAATTAATAATAATCTATTATTCGCATTTAGCATACAAATCTAATGAGCATGTGAAATTTTCCAGTAGTAATCCATAACACATGCGCATTAGGAAATATGGATCTATTGCGCATTTAAAATTAATAATGATTTATTGCACATGCGCAGTAACAATAATCCATAACACATGCGCATTAGGAAATATGGATCTATTGCGCATTTAAAATTAATAATGATTTATTGCACATGCGCAGTAATAATAATGATCTATCGCACAAGGTAATTTGCACAATAGTGATCTTTTGCGCATGCTTAGTGTCAATACAGATCACCTGTGCATGCGCAGTGTCAATACTGATCTTTTGCGCATGCGCAGTGTCAATATACAGAAGCTTTCGCGCATAGAAATTATAATTTATTATCTATCGCGCATGCGCATTGATAAATTCGGATCTATTGCGCATGCGCAATGTCTCTTTTTTATCAAGAAAAATACAATAAACTGCAAGAGGGGAAGATTCTGACAGTTTTTGTTTTTTTCAATTACAGTTAATAATTGATAAAAAAAAAAAAAAAAATGACCTAAGCTTGGCAGATTTCATAAAAGTTGGGGAAGCACATGAAATCCTTAGGTTAGGTTTTTCGTTGGACAATTTTTTTTTTCTTTCGATAAAAGATTCAAACCTTGATTTGGGACAGATTATTTTATTTGGAGGGTGTTGGGGGAAGAGAAGGCTATTTGGATATTTTGTTAGAATTTTTTTTTTTTTTTTTTTTTTTTTTTAATTCGGTCGGATGTTTTCGTAAAAACCCGTACACGCGTTTATTCCGACGAATCGCCTGAGTTTTTATTTTCAAGTGTTTGTGTGTTTTTTTTTTTTTTTTTTTTTTTTTTTTGTTTTTGTTTTGTGCATCCTCGGACACGGTCGACTCCGATCGACACACTCGTGCAGTCGATAAAAAAGGCAACTCGTTGGAGGAATTTTATTATTTTTTTTTTTTTGTATTATACAACTATAAGGCTGTTAAGTAGTTTCATAACGCACGTGCGATTTATTTTTATTTATTTTTTTTTGAAATTCATCTCCTCGTATTTATTTTTTAATTTTTTTTTTGGAAATTTATTATTTATTTTATTTTATTTATTATTGAGGAAAGCGTAACGAGGATCAAACATCGGCGGTGCGTGATGTGACACTTGGCGAACGACTATGAATAACGACACGATGTCCATTTTTAGTGACAAAACCATCACTTTCGACAAGTACGGCAGTTTGTCTAACGCGTGGATCCATATCGGGATCATCGCTTTCTTCACTTGGACCACCTAGTCGTTGTTGTTTATGTTTTCTCCATGCATTTTGTATAAGACGTGCACAATATTCTTCACGTTGTCGCCATAATGTTGATGATACTGGTTCATAGCCAACTTCACCGGGTCTTGTTTGTACTTCACCCAATTCGGCTGTCTCTTCAATTGGATTGCCTTTTCTTGCAAAAAAGTCTTTTGTGAGAGCATCGAGGATATCAACACAAAACATAAGGTCACCCTTACATATTGGTATATCCATCGATACAATCTTATATTTATTTGGTTTATGTATTTGTAATGGTGGTTCAAGAACGTCCAAGAATTCCGATAGCTGATCATATCGAATATATTGCGTACCATCAGGATCAAATTGTTGCCATATTTCATAATACATATCATAATCATCATCAGTTAATCCTTCTTGAACGTCCTCGGTTGCTTGTGAATAATTCTCCAATATCACCGCAATATACATATTGATGACAATTAGGAAACTAATCACTAAATACGATAATAAATAGGCAATTCCAATTGTTGATGAACCACAATTTCCTGGATAGCCAATTTCATTGTTTGGCTCTTGACAATCTTCCTCGTTGATTATGCCGTCCAATACATCATTCCAGCCAGCTGATGTTGACATCTGTACAATAACGAATAATACATAGGAAAAAAAAAAAAAATTACACCTACAATCGTTACATTTGAAAAGATTCCCTTGGAATTTTCGATTTCCATCAGATTTTGACGAAAATCCTATGTATAGACCCTAGAAAGATCTACTGCGCATGTATTTTAGCTATAGGGATCTATTGCGCACGTATTTGACCCATTGGGATCTACTGCGCATGCGTAGACACCAAAAAGATCTTTTGCGCATGTATTTTAGCTATAGGAATCTACTGCGCACGTTTAGAACCCAAAAAGATCACATGTGTTTGAAACACTGGAGTCTATTGATTGCGTTTAGATCGCAAGAAGATCTATTTGTATTTGATACACTGGGATCTACTGCGCATGTATAGATCCCAAAAAGATCTACTGCGCATATATAAACTGAAAAAGTTTTCCCTGTGAATGTATTCAATTTTTAGGGATCTACTGCGCATATGTAGACTCAAAATAGTTATTTTGCGAATGTTTTCGATTTTTAGAGATCTACTGCGCATGTATAGACTACGTAAAGATATCCTGCGCATTTATTTAAACTATAGGGATCTACTGCGCATATATAGACCTCAAAAAGATCTACTGCGCATAAATAGACTCCAAAAAGTTATCCTGCGATTGTATTCGATTTTTAGGGATCTACTGCGCATGTGTATAGACTCTATAAAGATCTACTACGCATATATTTGAGCTATAGGGAATTTCTTCCAGGGAATCTTTTCAAGTTCTACGATTTCTCATTGAAAAAATTGAGTCGACGCTTTTATAAACAAATTTTTTGTTAATTTATAAAATTTGGTAAAAACTAAAACTTCTTTTATCAAAATCAAAAAAAAAAAAAAAAATTAAAACTTACTTGAAACAGCAATATCATCGACTGTCCGAATGTCTTGAAATTGTAGACGTCGTCGAGTCCACTTTTATCCTTGACATGCATGAAGAATGACATTCCAAATATAGCAAATATGAACATCACCAAAAATAGTAGGAGGCAAATGTTGAATAGTGCCGGCAATGACATGGCCAATGCAAAAAGTAATGTACGAATACCCTTTGCACCTTTAACAAGACGTAAAACACGACCCACTTTTGCAACCCTCACAACACGTAGCAATGTTGGCGATACAAAATATTTTTCAATAATATCGCTCAGGACCAATCCTAAAAGAGAGAGAAAGAGAGAAAAAAAAATTATTATTATTATTATCCTCCATCCTTTCTTCAGTAAATATCACATGCATTTTTAAGGATAAAAAATTTTTCTAATAAAGGAAGATTTTAGATAGAAAAAAAAAAAAAAAAAAACATGCTCTTGTTATTGAGAACATGCAATATGTTTCGTGCTTTAAGGAATAAATTTTTCCAGAGTTTCATGGAATTTTATAAGTGGTGTTCAGGGTTTGTTTTTCCGTGTGAATTGAAAAAAAATTTATATATATTTTTTTTTTTAGAATAAAAACTATAAAATTGTGTGCTCTGCAACAAATTATTCAATTCTTATAAACAAATTTTCAACGAAATTCCGTTGAATTTCCCGCTAAAAATTACAAAAAAATTTTATTTGTATTTTATTTATCTTTATTTTTTAATATTGATCTACTGCGCATCGGAAATTGTCATAATTGATCTATTGCGCATGCGCATTGAGCATACGGATCTACTGCGCATGTAAAATTGTCAGTTGTGATCTATTACACATGCGCATTATGGATATTAATCTCTTGCTCATGTAGAATTAGCAACACTGATCTATTTTGCACATGCGCATTACAAATATAGATCTATTGCGCAAATATTTGAAATTATCAATAATGATCTATTGCACATGCGCAGTACCAAATACGGTTATAATGCACAAGGTAATTTCACAATACTGATCTTTTGCGCATGCGCAGTGTCAATACAAATCTTATGCGCGTAGAAATTGTAATTTATGATCTATCGCGCATGCGCATTGATAAAGTAAAATCTATTGCGCAAAGAAATTATAAATTAAGATCTATTGCGCATAGAAATTATAAATTAAGATCTATTGCGCATGCGCAGTGTCAATACGGATCTACTGCACATGATAATTGTTTTTTTTTTTTATGGAAAGCAATGTTTTTGTGGATTTTTTTCACTTTTATTGTGGAGCATCACAATTTTTATGATTCTACTGTAGAGAAAAAAAAATTTTTTTTTTTTTTTAATTACCATTCCTTTAAAAGCCAAGTGTCGCAAAAATAATTTGAATTATTCGAAAAAAAAAATAATAATTTACTATTCTGCTAAAAAAAAAAAATATTTCAGGTAATGTAATTTTTAGAAAAAATTCTTAAAATTCCTGAAATATTTTTTCTTTACTATCTCATTTTCTAGATTAAAAAAAAGTGTTTTCTAGATAAAATGTTAATGAAATTACAAGATCAAAAAAAAATTTAATTAATAAAAAATTCAATCTAAATTTTAGATACGTGATTCGTTAGAATGAAAACAAACCTCTTTTTTGGAAAAATCTTACCCGAAATTTCGGACCATTTTTATTTTTTTTTTTTTGTCAATATTTCCAATTTTGTGATTTGGAACCAAAAAATTGTGAAATATTGACAATCCTCAAAGGGGGGGGGGGGGAAGGGTCAAATTGGGAATGGAAATTTTTTTTTGGACAGAAAAAATCACATCAATGTAAGGCTACATAACGTAATGATATAAATCAGCTGTTGCAACTCGAATGAAATGTCGCACCTGTTTGCCTTTTTTTTTTTTTTTTTTTTGACTAATTAATGAAATACTATAAAAACGTGCAAAAAAAAAAATTGTGTTGTGTAAGAGAGCAAAAATATGTATAAAAAATTCTAGCAGAAAGCTAAACAGGATTTCCATTTTTTTTTTTTTTTTTTTTTTTTTGTTGTAATAACAAAAAAAAAAAATTTTTTTTCCTTTTTGGAATCACTTTCATTCGAATTATACAGCTGATGTTGTTCATTACGTTACATTACCTAATATTGATAATATAACAACAACAAAATCAAAGAGATTCCATGGCTCCTTGAAGTAATGATAGCGTAATGCGAAAATCTTCATGAGACACTCGCTGGTGAATATCACAATGAATATCATATTAAGATAGTCCAAAACATTGCTAAATGTTTCCGTTTGTTTATAATGGTCCATTGTCATTGTCAACATATTAAATCCGATGAATAACATAATTATCATATCGAACTTCTTATCGGTCACAATTTCAAACACTATTGCCTGTGGCCTCCACTGAAAAATAAAAAACAAAAATTAATTCTTAATTCGTTATAATGACGAAATTTTTTAAAGTATAAAAAATTTAGTTTTCTTAAAAAATTTTTCCCTTCCGTTAAAAATTTTTACCAAAAAGTAGAAAATTTTTTTTAAAAAAGTGTACAAAATTCTGAGTAATTTGAAAAAAAATTCAACTCTCTAGCTTAAAAATTGTCTGAGTTATGGCTGTAGCAAGAACCCGGTTTTTTTTACTAAAAAAAACCGGTACACTTTTTTTTTTTTTGATTTTACGCTTCGGTTAACGATTTTTCGAAAAAACTGACTAAATTCTGAAGAATTTGGAAAAAAAATCAACTCTGTAGCTTCAAAAATTGTCTGAGATATGGCGTTGGTAAAAACCCGGTTTTTTTTTCTCGATTTTAGAATAAAACCGGGTTTTTACCAACGCCATATCGCAGACAATTTTTGAAGCTACAGAGTTGATTTTTTTTCCAAATTCTTCAGAATTTAGTCAGCTTTAACTTTCCTTTCGGCAGTTTTTTCGAAAAATCGTTATCCGAAGCGTAAAATCCAAAAAAAAAAGTGTACCGGTTTTTTTTGGTAAAAAAAACCGGGTTCTTGCCACAGCCATAACTCAGACAATTTTTAAGCTAGAGAGTTAAATTTTTTTTCAAATTACTCAGAATTTTGTACACTTTTTTAATTTTTTTCTACTTTTTGGTAAAAATTTTTAACAGAAAGGGAAAAATTTGATTTTTTTCATAAAAAAATTTTTTTTTTTGCTAATCGTAAAGAGGAAGCAAAATGTTTATATATAATGAACATTTGAATTTACAACTTGTTTCTCTTGTACTTACCCTCGGACGTGGAATGGCTTTTAGGGGTTTTTTACTACCCATTTTTTTCATAGCATTATAATATTTTTTCTGATCCTCAGTCATGAACATTTCAAGTGAACCACCGGCTTTTTTCTTCTGCTCATTAAAATTATCAATGATAACTCCAATAAATAGATTGAGTGTAAAAAACGATCCGAAGATGATGAAAAATACAAAGTAGAGGTACATGTAGATGTTTGTCTCGCGAATTGGTTGTTTACCAACCTGTCGAATTGAAAAAGAGATAGAGAGAGAAAGAAGCAAAACGGTTTTTTTTTTTAAATATTTTTAAAAATATTTTTAAATTATTTTTTTTATTATTTATAAAAATAAAGTAAATAATTTTATTTTTAATTTAACATTTTTTTTTGTATTTATTATTATTTTTTTTATTATATTTAAAAAATTTCTTTTTAAAAATAAATTTAATTACTCTCACCTCTCTTGAGTCAATGGCGTCGTTCATAATTTGAATCCATCCTTTAAAGGTGGCTACTTGAAAGAGGCACAGATAAGCTTTACCAACATGATCAAAATTCATTGGCGAATTGTCCCAGGTGTAATTTTCGGCAATGCATGCATTTTTATCGGGAATAATCTCGTGACTTAACGTTGTTTTGTTTGCATCGACACACTGTAAATTTGAGAAATTTAATTTTTCAGAAAAATTTACACTCAGATCAATTACTAAAAAAAAAATTCCCCCCTTTTAAAGAATCTATTTAATATTTGACCGAATTCCGACCGAAAAGAATTAAAAAAAAAAATAAATAAAAAAAATTAATAAGAATGTCCCTCCTAAAAGGATCTATTCAATATTTGTCCGAATTTTGCCCGAATTCCGACCGAAAAAAATTTCTAAATATAAAAAAAAATTCCCCCCTCGAATGATTTAATGAATATTTGACCGAATTCCGACCGAAAAGTATTTAAAAATTTTTAAAAATCTCCTTTATCGGATCTATTGAATATTTGACGGAATTCCGACCGAATTTCGTCCGAATTTCAACCGAATTCCAACAGAAAGAATTTCTAAACAAAAAAAAAAAATATCCCCCTCTATGGATCTATTGAATATTTGACCGAATTCCGACAGAAAAGAATTTCTAAATTTAAAAAAAAAAAGAATCCTTCAAAGAAGCGATTGAATATTTGCCCGAATATCGACCGTATTCCGACCGAAAAAAAAGTCTTTAATAAAAAAATCCCCCTCTATGGATCTGTTGAATATTTGACCGAATTCCGACCGAAAAGAATTCCTAAATATATAAAAAAAAATTCCCCCCTCAAATGATTTAATGAATATTTGACCGAATTCCGACCGAAAAGTATTTCGAATTTAAAAAAAATCCCCTTCATAGGATCTATTGAATATTTGACGGAATTCCGACCGAATTTCGTCCGAATTTCAACCGAATTCCAAGAGAAAAGAATTTCTAAACAAAAAGAAAAAAAAATATCCCCCTCTATGGATCTATTGAAAATTTGACCGAATTCTGACCGAATTCCGACCGAAAAAAATAAAATCGCTTATATTTACAAAATTCCTCCTTTTTTTAATGAATTTTTTTTATTTTATTTTTTCCTTTTTTTTTCTTCGCTTACTTTGAAATATTTTCCAGCAAACAGTTGAACTCCCATAATGGCGAAGATTAGCCAGAAAATAAGGCAGACGAGCAGCACATTAAAGATAGATGGAATAGCTTGGACCAAAGCGTTCACGACAACCTGTTATTTAAAAAAATGGGAGAAAAAAAGAAAATCATTAACATTTTTTCTGTATATAATAATTCTATTTTGTAAAAAAGAAAATAAAAATAAATAAATTGTTTTATATTTTTAGAATTTTTTTTTTAACAATTGAATTAAATGTTTAATAATAATAATAATAATAATAATAATAATAATAATTCAAAAAAGCAATATAATATAATTTAAAACTGAATAATTAAACTAATTTTTTAAACATAAAAAAATCTTCACCTAGAACAGCCAAAAAGTTTCTCTGCAACAGCGATATATTTCTCTAGAATAGCGAAAACTTTCACTATTTTAGAGAAACATATCGCTGTTCTAGGTGAAGATTTTTTTGTCTGTATTTAAAAATAAAAAAAATTAATATTTTATTTAAAAATAAAATTAATATTTTAATTTAAGAATATATAAAATTAATTATATTTAGAAACAAAAATAATTGTTTTTTTTTTTTTGCAAAGGCCCAATTGCATGAAAGCAAAAAAAAATTCTTTTTTTTTGCAACAAGCATTTTACAACATAGACGGCAAAAAAAACATTTAACATTCACACAGACACATTGAATTTTAGAACGTGTCACATAAATGCAATGATAACAAAAACAAAAAAGAAAAAAATTAAAAATAAAATAAGCAACAAAAAAAGAAAAAAAAAACAAAATTAAAAAACTTACATGTCTTAATTATATTATATGTTGAGTATATTGAACAACATCATGCAAAAATGTCATGAAAAAAAAACTCAATAGAAACTATAGAAAGTTAAAGACAGTAATTGGGTTTTTTTTTTTTTTTTTTTTTTTTAAAGTGTCAGGGTATATGGGCATGACAGAATTCTACACACCCAATGTCTCAGCGACCTTTAAAGTTTTAGAAAACGGTTTTTTTTTTTTTTTATTATAAATTCTAATTTTTTTTTCACCTATTTTTTAATTATAATACTAATTATTACAATTGTACTATAATTAAGATGAAAAATTATAATTATAAATATAAATTATAATTTTACACCTAGAGAAATATTTCTTTTTTTTTAGACAAATAATAAATATATTTATTGAACATAAAAATATATTTATTTCAGAGGTTAATTTACTTTTTTTTTTTTTTTTTAATTTATTTCCAAAAATTTAATTAAGCATAAACAAAATTTTATTTGTTTCAAATAAAAATTTTAATTTAGCACAAATAAAATGTTTTATTTAAATCAAATAAAATTTTTTTTTTTGACTCTAAGAAAAATAAATATCATTTCTCTTACTGTAAATATAATTATAATATAATTAAGTATAATAATATATTTGACAATATATTATTATTATTATTATAATATTTTGAATCACTATCTTTTTTTTTTTTTAAACTAAATTTAGTTAACTCTAAACTAATTTTTTTTTCTCTCTTTCTCTCCTCTTAAAAATCATCTACTGGATCGAAGCTGTGCATTCACTTGGCAGCCTAAATGCATAACACGTGCAATGTTTTTTTTTTCTTTTTTTTTCGAAAAAAAAATATATATATATATTTTTCGAACCTAAGTGTCATGTCAATGTATAGCCGTGTTATTTTTTTTTTTCTCAACTATTTATAAAAAAAAAAAAAAAAAAAAAAAATCTAAAATGATAAATCTAATGCAAATATCAATCACTACATAACGAGAAAAATGACGTCGAGTGTTTGAAAAAAAAAAAAAAAAAAAAAAATGCGAGATTTAAATATTATGTATGTATATGTATTTGATTGAATAGTAAATAAATTATTACTAAACTGAATAAAACAAAAATTTGCAAAAAATTCAAGTCAAATACAGGAGAAGATTAAAATTTTTTTTTTTTTATATGAAAAAATATATTTTTTTTGTTTTAATAATAAAATTTTTTGATTAAATAATAATTTTTTTTTCTTTTTTTTTGAAAATATTTTTTGATTTAATACTATTATTTTAAATTAGTAATATTTTTTAATTTAATAATATATTTTGATTAAGTAATATTTTTTTGGATTTCATATATATTTTAATTTAATAATAAATAAAAAAAAAAAAAGGAAAAATAAAATTTAATTATTAAAAAATAATAAATAAAATAAAAAAAAAAAAAAAAAAAATGTTAATAATGTAAATGAGGTCGGCTGAGACGGTGGGCTACATACCCGCATCCCTTGCATTCTAGACATCGCCCTTAGTGGCCTTAGGGCCCTTAGGGTCCGCATTGTTTTGAAGGCTTGGATTCCGCCCGCGCCAACGAGCGATGCTACGAAGTTAATGAGAGACACCTGCGAGCGAGAAACGAGAGCGAGTCATAGCCAAAAAAAAAATTAAAGCTACGTTATTTTTTTTTCATCTCTCAATAATAAAAATAAAAAAAAAAAAACTAAATTTTCATTTCCTGTTAATCAGCAAAATTAGCAGCTTGCACCTTTGAACAAAAAAGCTCTCGACTTAAGCTGAAAGTTGAACTGAAAGTAGAAATTTTTTTCAGAACACTTTTTTTATATCCCAAATGCAAATAAAGTAAAGAAAAAAAAAACTTTCAAATTTTTTTTTTGTTGCTAATTTCAAGCTTTTTTTTTTGAAAAAAAGCTTTTAGTTGAGTTTAAGCTTTTAGAAGTATAAATAAAAAAATTAAATTATTAGTAAGGAAAAGCTTTTAGTAATATTAGTAAAGAAAATAATTTAGTAATATTAGTAAATAAAAGCTTTTAGTAATATTAGTAAATAAAAGATTTTAGTAATATTAATAAATAAAAGCTTTTAGTAATTTTAATGAATGCAAGCTTTCAGTAATTTAATACTACCATTTGAAAGCATTTATAAATATTAGTAAACAAAATCTTTTAGTAATATAAGTAAACACGATAGTTTAGTAATATTAGTTTTAAAAAAAGCTTTTAGTTAAATTAATAAATAATTTTAGTAATACTAGTTAACAAAAGATTTTATTTTTATTGTTAAAAAAGAGCTTTTAGTAATTTTAGTAAACAGAAGCTTTTAGTTGAATTAACAAAGGCTTTTTAATAATATTAGTAAACAGAAGCTTTTAGTTAAATAAACAAGAGCTTTTAGTAATATTAGTAAAAAGAAGCTTTTAGTTGAATTAACAAACGCTTTGTAGTAATATTAGTAAACAGAAGCTTTTAGTAATATTAGTAAAGAAAAGAATTTAGTAATATTAGTAAATAAAAGCTTTTAGTAATATTAATAAATGCAAGCTTTCAGTAATTTAATATTACCATTTAAAAGCATTTATAAATATTAGTAAACAAAAGCTTTTAGTAATTTAAGTAAACACGATATTTTAGTAATATTAGTTTTAAAAAAAGCTTTTAGTTAAATTAATAAATAATTTTAGTAATACTAGTTAACAAAAGTTTTTATTTTTATTGTTAAAAAAGAGCTTTTAGTAATTTTAGTAAACAGAAGCTTTTAGTTGAATTAACAAAGGCTTTTTAAGTAATATTAGTAAACAGAAGCTTTTAGTTAAATAAACAAGAGCTTTTTAGTAATATTAGTAAACAGAAGCTTTTAGTTAAAAAACAAGAGCTTTTTAGTAATATTAGTAAACAGAAGCTTTTAGTTAAATTAACAAGAGCTTTTAGTTAAATTAGTAAACAAGAGCTTTTAGTCCCTTTTAGTAAATAAAAAAAAAAAACTTGCTAAAATTTTTTTGGAAAAATTACAATGAAATCAAAGCTTTCAGTTGACTTACAACTTTTAGTCGATTAGAGCTTTTAAGTTGCTTTCTATAATTAAATAACGGTTCGTCCTTTTTTGTTTTAAAAAAGTCTCGAGTACTGTTTTATTTTATTTTAAATTTTCTTTTTTTTTATGGGATTTTTTCGTTTCGTAATGTCAATAAATATATATATTATATAAATAGACAACAGACAATTATATAATACAGTATACAGAAAGTTATAGTACACTAGAATATAGTAGAAGTAGTACAACAGTAGATATACAACAATCAGCGCAGAAACAACTAGAAGACGCGAAATAATTATATATATATATATAATAATTATGATATAGAGGGCGTTTATAGGAAAAAGAGTTTTTTTTTTTTTTTTAAATGAAATTATCAACAACAACAAATCAGCATCCTCCTGAAACAGATGAAATTTTTCGTTACTTTGCTCCACAAATATTTGACTGAAAATAATTTTATTCTGCAAAATTACCTGATTAAAAATAATAATACTAATAATAGTAATAATAATAATAATAATAATAATAATAATAATAACAATAATAAAAAATAATTTACATAATCTTCAATATACAAATTTTTTTATTTTATAGACTAAAACAGAATATTATTTTTTTTTTTTTTGATTTTCAATTTATTTTTAATTAATATATATATAAAAGAATTTTTTTTTAAATTTATATAAATAATTATTTATTTATTAAAAAAATTAATTTTTCGATTATTTATATTCATTAATCATTTTTTTTTTAATAATGTATTAAAATTTCAGTCAATTATCGTGAAGAAGTATATAGAAACAGTAATAACAAGAAATAACACGATTAATATTAATATTATTATTAGTATTAATAAGTAATAATAATAATAATAATAATATTAATAATTATTAGTAATATATTAATACATAACAATTGAGAAATATTTCCCACATAACAGACAAAAGCATAACCTTACTCGTTAGCACAACAAATATATAGTATTACCATAATAACAATTTGAGAAATTTGAGACAAAAAAAAATATATATATATATAAATATATAGAAAATATATATATGTATATAAATATATAAATTTTTTTTTTTTTAAATAGACAATATAGCAAAATACAACAAGAAACTCCAGTATCAGTGCAGACACCAAGTAGTTTGGACGCCAGTGAACCTCTGCACATTAGAAAAGCAAAACAATATGCCACATTCAAGCATCAGCGTTCTTTTATTATTATTTTTTATTATTTTCTTTTACAAGAGAAAGCTGAAGCTTGCAATTTTTCATTTCCAATTTTTTTCAACTAATTAAATTCACTAAAAATATATTTTTTTAACCGTATCAATTAATTTTTCGATATATCGATTTTAGTATCGATGTATCGATTTATTTCGATATATCGAGCTATTTTGAAATTTCAATTATTGTTTCTATATATCGAGTCATTTCGATGTATCAATTGTTCTTTAGATAGATCGAGTAATTTTGATGTATCGATTGTTGTTTCGATATATCGAATAATTTCAATAAACCGATTATTATTTCGATATAAAGAGTTATTTCGATATATCGATTTTTGTTTCGATACATCGAGTTATTTCGATATATCGATTGTTGTTTCGATATATCGATTATTTTTTCGATACATCGAATAATTTCGATAAACCGATTATTGTTTCGATACAAAGTGTTATTTCAATATATCGATTTTTGTCTCGATACATCGAGTTATTTCGATATGTCGATTGTTGTTTCGATATATCGAGTTATTTTTATATATCGATTATTGTTTCGATACATCGAGTTATTTCGATATATCGAGTTTTTTTTTTAATAAAAATCGAGTTATTTCGATATTGGAGTAAATTTTTATTACTAAATTAATTTAATTGTGAGTGATTTAATTAGTTTCAAGCAATTTTTGTAATAATATAAAATTTCGAGAAAAAAAATTCTTTTCTTTATATATTTCACAAGATTTTTGTGAATCCTCTGGACCGTTGACTTACTCTCATCCCTTCCCAGCGAGAAACAGCACGTAGGGGCCTCAAGGCCCTCAATGTTCTCATTGAACGAAAGGCTGGAATGTCAGCAGCACCGGCCCATATTGCCCCAAGATTGATCAGCGAAAGCTATTATCATTATTTATTTTTATCATCATTCTTATCGTCATCATCATCAATTTCATAGAAAATTTTTTTAAAATTAAAATTACATTTATCATTAAAAAATATATATAAATATCAGCTTCAGACTCCTAGTCTCTTGAACAGCATCTCAATTAATTTCTTGTAAAATTGAACAATTATTGGAAAAAAAAATGATTATTCTCTAACTATATATTTAGTTGTTTTTTTTTTTTTTTTTTTTAATTGTTCCTTTCAGGATTTAAATCACGTTTTATTAAATACAATTTTCTTTTTTTTTCTTCGTTTTTTGATCTAATTATTTCCAATAATAATTAATTAATTAACCAATCAAATAATAATAATTTATTTTTCAAAATTTTTATTCTTATTTAGCACAAAATTTGGAATAATAAAAAAAAAATATATATAATAATATTTTTAATTTTGAAAATATATCAACGTTCTATTTTCATCCTAAAAGAAAAGAAAAATACATTTTCAACTAATACCTATATTTACTACCTTTTTCATCCAAATAAATTTTTTCTTTTTTATCTCTGCGTGAAAAAATTTTTCCTAATAACATATGTACTAATAAAAAATTAACATGTAGAATTTTCTTTTTTTTTTTAAATAAATTTTTTTTTTCTTATATTATAATATTATTAATTAATTTTACTAATTTTTTTTTTTTTAAGGACTTACCATGACGATTATAAAGTCCAACCAACACCAAGCGTTCGTAAAATATTTCTGGAAGCCAAGAGCCAACCATTTGATTAACATTTCCAAGAAAAATATCACTGTGAAAATTCTGTCCATGTAATAAAGTATATCTTGAAGTATTGGCCTCGACTGAAGGTGAACATCCTCAAGAGCCTTGAAAAAAAAAATTTTTATAAAAAAAAAAATGTCCAATTCACCCCGTTTGACCAATTTACCCCGTGTACAGTTTTACCCCTTGTGTACAATTTTTAACTAAAATCTCAATCTCTTGTTAATAAGATTTCTTTTCTCTGAAAAATTTACAATTTTACTAATTTAACCCCATGTATAAATTTACCCCCTTGTACAAATTTACCCCGATTCACAATTTTGTTTTTTTCTATGTAACTTTTTTTCTTATTGATGAATTTAGCTAATTTACTGGCTTATGTAAATTTTACTTTAATTGACGAATTTACCCCATATACAGTTTTACCCTACTTGAACCCTATGTACACTTTTACCCCGTGTTCAATTTTCCCTACTTGTATTTATTGTGTTGTTTTTACCCCGCGAGACTATTTAATTAAAAAAAAACTTATAAAGGGATAAAGTGGTACTTGATTACCGTTTTACCCCAGTGTTAAAATTTTTTTTTTTTTTTTTAAACTTACCAGTGCCATACTACTCAACAGAATCATTGTGATGACGGCAGTTTCAAAATATTTATTTTCAATGAGCTGGAAGGTTTTTAATCTCAAATTACCCCAACCTTGCCAAAATGGGGCGTCTTCATCACCAGCCAAAAATGGAAATTTCTTGTACCATTTCTCGGGAAGACAATCAGCTGGATAGTCGTCAATTATCTCTTCGTTTGTTTGTATTATTCTTGGTACTTCCTCTTCTTCTTCCTCCTCACCTTCTTCGCCCTCATCGTCTAAATCTAAAAATAAAAAAAATTATAAAATTAAATTATTGCATTTAAAAAAAAAAAAAAATTATAATAATTTTTTTTTTATTTTATATTAAATTTACAATAATTTTTTTTTTATAGTCCAAAATTAATTATTAAAAAATTATTAATTATTATATTTATTTAATATTACAACAAAAAAAAAGTACTCGCCTTCCTCCTCAAGATCTTCTTTACTTGCATCCTTTTTTTCTTCGCCATCCAATGAATCCAAACTACCTTTGTGACTCTCGTTCTTAAATGATCGATTCTGGTGACTCCCATACGATTTGTTACTGTGAAATTTTTTTTTTAATTGAAATTATTAATAATTAAAAAACAATTTTTTAAAATTAAAAATTTTTAATTCATTTAAAAAAAGTTTTATTAATAAAAAAAAAAATTAACATCTGTCGGTAATGTAGGAATTTGACTTATAACGTCAATTTTCGAAATAAAATACCGGTGGCATTTAATTTGAATCTTAAATAAAAGAATGTTACAATAAATTTTTAAAAATATCTCCTACACTATTCGAGAAAGAACACCCACAAAAATGTACCGCAGTCGGTAATGTAGAAATCTAACTATTTCTTTTAAAAAATTAAAAATATTGAAGGCATATCGAAAGTAACACTTTACAGTATTCAAAAAAAAACGACGACAAAATTTTTCCCCTGTCGTTAATGCAGAAATGGAATTTAAAAAAAAAATTTTCATAAAAATAATAATTAAATTACCTGATGGTATCATCCTCATTGTGATTCATGTAGTCATGATCCAATCGAAAATCCCGATGATTCAACGAATTGACGAGTCCTTTTGTGTTGTTTAAACATAGGCTTCCTTTCTTTATTTTATTCTTAAGATCTCCTACAAGAAAAAAAGAAGAAGAAAAAAAAACAACAGTTTTTCTTAAGAATTTATTAATAATTTAATAATTTTTTAATTTAAAAATAGAAAAAAAAGTAAAATAATAACATGAATTGCCAACAGTCGGTAATACTGATTTCAATTTTACCAACGGTCGGTAATCCAGATTCAAATCTTACCAAGCGGTTTGGTAATTCAGTTTCCTACCTTACCAACGGTCGGTAATCCAGATTCAAATCTTACCAACGGTTGGTAATTCAGTTTCCTACCTTACCAACGGTCGGTAATTCAGATTTCTATCTTATCAACGGTCGGTAATCCAGATTCAAATCTTACCAACGGTTGGTAATTCAGTTTCCTACCTTACCAACGGTCGGTAATTCAGATTTCTACCTTATTAACGGTCGGTAATCCAGATTCAAATCTTACCAACGGTTGGTAATTCAGTTTCCTACCTTAACAACGGTCGGTAATTCAGATTTCTACCTTATCAACGCTTGTTCATTGATACTATTGGCAATTTATGGTTAATACCATACCGAAAATCAACAATAATGTAATACAATAATTGAAAAAAGAAAAAAAAATAAATTGTTTTTAAATATTACTTTTTTTAAATTAAATACCATGAATTGTAAATTCCATTCCATCGCCAATTGCAACTTCAAATTGATTGTTAAGTTCCTTGACGCTCTTTTTGTCACGAAATACATCTAAATCACCATCAGTGAGATCCAAATTTGCATCATGATCGAGACCTTCTAGAACAATTTATGCATAAAAAGCTACGAATTCGTTGGCATTTGCTTTGCAATTTGCAAAACCCTTTTTCTTTAAAAATATTAGGAATTTTTATTATAATTTCTACTGGACTTGTTAAAAAAAAAAAAAAAAAATTTTAAATGTTTAAAACTATTTTTTTCTTTGGTTCAAATCGTGCAAAATTTTCAAAAAAAAAAAAAAAAATTCATTCAAATTCTTCTTTTTTCCAAAAATGTAGATTAAATTTTGAGCCATGCATAACTTAAGCTTTAGGGTTTAAAAAAAAAAAGAAATACATATTTAGTGTCCGGACTAGTGTCACTAGAATTTAAAAAAAAAAATTTATTTTTTATTATGCTAGTCCGAACATTAAAAAAATCATATTAGAATTATTTCCTCTTGTACAATTTTTATTGTCAAAAAAAAAAAAATATTTTTTAAAATTGAAAAAAAATTTTCAAAATTTACATTTTTTTTCAAAATAATTTTTTTTTAAATTTTAATTATTTTTTTTACATAATTTATTGGAAATAATTCTAATAAAAAAAAAATAACTGTAACATAATTTTAACAATCTTTTGACAATTATATAATGATTAATAATAATTAAAAAAAGTAAAAAAAAAAAAAAATAATTGAAAATTTAAAATAAAATTAGGTAAGTACAGGCAATGTAGCCTATATCGCACAAGTCACTAGAACTGCCCTCCTACGAAGAAAGACACGCTAATAATAATATAAATATTATTGGCAAAAAGTTGTCTTAATAAAATCTCACAAAAAAAGTCTAAATAAACAAAATAATATTTTTACAATAAATTTTTATTTTTTTTTTTATTGACAAAAATTATTTATTTATTTATTAGTAGAAAAAAATTTTTTTAATTTAATTTATAATTAAATTTTTTCAATTTAAATAATTTGAAATTTTTTTTTTTTCTAAATTTATTAATGAAAAATAAAAGACAACTTTTCGTCAATGACTCACAATGAAAAATTAAAAATTTTTGCGAGTCACATGCTTAAATGCGATTCTCAGCCCTTGTAAGCCGCACGAGCGCCACGAATAAAAAAAGCAACCGTTCGAGAGTAAAAAAATTATTTTTTAAAATAAAAAGAAAATTATACACTTGAGGTTTTTATTTTTTTTTAAGGAGGGGGGGAAAATACATTTTTTCAGCCACAGAGTGTTTGTATGTTATTTTTCAAAAGTGAAACATAATTTTTTCTAAATATATATATTATATATATATATATATATTTAATTAATTTTAATTCCATTTTTATACAAATTGTAATTACTTTTTTTTTGTATTTTTGCAAAAAAATAAAAAAAATAATTTTTCTAATTTGTGTCTTAGAAATTATAATTGTTTTTTTTAACCACATTTTTTGAAAATGTATGTTTGTGTCTGTGAAAAAAAAAATTCACAATAATAAATATTTCTAAATGATTAAAATTGATGTATTTACTTTGTTTTTTTTTGTCTTGTTTTTTGGCCACATTGCCTCCACTTACCTGGACAAACGAGTAACTGCAAAACTACAAATCAATGTTTTAAAAAAATTTTTTCTTTTTTTTTTTTTAATTTCTATTAATTCGGCTAATATCCATTTCAAATTCAACTTGTGAAAGCAGCTAGTCGGTGTCAACTGTTTAAATCAAAAAAAAAATTATTTTATCGTGTATAAAAAATCAAAAGCAAAATTAGCGTTTAAAAAACGTTGCGTATATATATATAAATATAATTATAAACGATAATAATCGTCCCAGTCAAAACGACTCATTTTCAATAAAAAAAAAAATATATTTTTATTAAAAAAAATTTTTTTTTTTAATTCAAGTTATTAATTTAAAAAAAAAAATCATTTTTTACTTTGGAGAAATTTTTTTTTTCACTATTTCACTACTAATTTAACAGTAATTTTCGAAAAAAATTTATAAACAAAATATCACTTGAATTATTTGTAAAATTATTTTTAAATTACGAAAATTACTTTTTCAAATAAATCACATCATCTAAAAACACAAAAAATATTGAAATAAATTCCGTTGCGCGAAATTCGAAGTCCTCTAAAATACCATAGGTATTTATGGTACCATAGGTACCATGGCAGCGCGAGGGGCCAAAAAAATTCATCACAGGTGTCTTCTCTATTTAAAGAGCTTTTAAAGGCTAAAAAAAAATAAGAAATTATTCATGTTATCATTTTTAGGGTTTCGTGGCCTAGGGCCGAAAGGCTTATAGTTTCGCTTTGGCGTCCGTCCGTCTGTCGTACAAACCGAAAGAAAATTGCACGACGTCTGAAATGTGACGATGTCACATTTTGGATCCTTCACCCATATATTAACGTTTTGGCATTTGTATGTCTGTTTGTCGTAAAAACCCTTCTACAGAACGAAATTGAAAGTCAACTGCACAAGTTCTGAAATGTGACACTGTCACATTACGGATCATACACCTATATATTACCATTTTGGCGTCTGTATGTCTGTTTGTTCGTCGTAAAAACCTTCTTAGAGTCAATTGAAAGTCACCTGCACGAGTTCTGAAATGTGACACTGTCACATTACGGATCATACACCTATATATTACCATTTTGGCGTCTGTATGTCTGTTTGTTCGTCGTAAAAAAACCCTCCTACAGAACGAAACTGGAAGTCAACTGTACAACTTCTGAAATGTGACACTGTCACATTTCGGATCCTTCACCCATATATTTTGATCTGAATTTAAAAAGCCACGAAACCCTAGACATAGGCACTTTGCGCCTGCTTCTTTCTCTAATTTTTCTTGTCTAAAAAAAAAATTTCTATCGTATGGGGTAAAGTGGTAAAAAAATTACCATTTAAAAAAAAATCTATAAAAAAAATCAATATAACTCAATATAGGGGGAAAAATGATAGGAAGCAAAAAAAAATTTTTTCGATTGACTGGTACGAGACAAGGACGAAATAATAATAATAATAATAATAATAATAATAATAATAATAATAATAAGACAGTGTCACGAACTACACAGCGCACACAGCAAGCGATCTGATTGGATATAAACCTTCTTTCCAACTGTTGGACGGTCCCTCACCTGGCGCCTGATCGGATATCTGATTGGTGAGTTTGGCTCGCATCATCTTAAGTAGATTAAGAATACTTTGCTTGATCCAACCAATGAAACGTGCTATTCTTTCAATAGCTTCGGCTATTTTATTTGTATCATTGTCCGCTGTTGGCGCTGATAAATTCGATGAGCCAAAATTACTCAAAAGCAACGCCAAGAAAAGATTTAATACCTGTTTTTTTTTTTTTAAAAAAAAAGGGGAGAAATTTTTTTTTTCATTTCCTATTTCAAAAAGGGGGGAAAAAAAGAGAGAAAAAAGAAAGAAAATGTTAAGAAAAAAAAAATATGTAAATTTTAACCCATTGACGAATTAACCCCGTGGTGTACACTTTTACCCCATTTTGTAAGTTTATACCCCATATTGAAACTTTTATTCCATATTGTACACTTTTACTACAATTTATACACTTGTACCCCATGTTACTACTTTTACCCCATACTGTACGTTTTTACCCCATATTGACATTTTTATCTCATATTGTACACTTTTACCCCATGTTAACACTTTTATCTTATATTGTACACTTTGTACCCCATGTTGAAAGTAGTATTCAATATTTTACACTTTTACCCCGCTTTATGCCCTTCTACCCCATGTTAATACTTTCATCCCATTTTACACTTTCATACCGCAATGTCTTTCTTACCCCAATTTTTCAAATTTACACCAATATTAAAGTTAAAAAATCAATTATTCCATGGTATATTTTACCCCGTGATTTCAGTAAATTACAAAACAATGGAATAAAGTGGTACTTAATTTAAAAAAAAAAAAAACACCAAAAAATAATTATGGAAAAAAATAATTAATTTTTTTTAACTACATAGTTTTTTTATACGTACGACTAAATTTCCAATGACGACAGTTGCCAAAAAGAATGGAATACATGAGACATCACCAACCAGCATACAATCCCACATTGATTCAATCCATTCTCCGCATAATACACGAAATACAATCATAAATGAATGCATAAAATCAGTGAAATTCCAACGTGGTAATTCACCATCAGGAAATAAATGTACTTGGTCCGTGTAATTTTTACCAAATAATTGCATGCCCATTACGGCAAATATAAAGATAATAATACACAAGACAAATGTCAAATTACCCAATGCACCAACTGTACGGCCCATAATTGATATCAATAAATTCAATGTTGGCCACGATTTTGCTAATTTAAATACTCTCAACTGTAAACAAAAAAGAAAGTAGAAAACAAATTACAGTGAAATATTTTTTAAATGTGAAAAAAATTCATTTTTTTTTTTTGAAAAATGATAAACATATGTTGATAATACAGTTTTTTTCTAATACAACGATAGTCGATAAAGTGGATTTCTACTTTACCGACAGTTGGTAATAAAGATCTCTACTATGTCGACCGTTAATAAAGTGGATCCTTACTTTATCGACAGTTGGTATAGTTGAGATCTACTATACCGACAGTTGGTAATGTAGATTTCGACTGTATCGACAGTTGGAAATCTAGATCTTTACTATATCGACAGTTGGTAATGTAGGTTTCTACTGTACCGACAGTTGGTAATGTAGGTTTCTACTGTACCGACGAATAGTAATGTATACCTCTACAATAGAAACAGTCGGTAATTGTATGTACAATTAAATACTTTCTATACTGACAGTAGGTAATTCAATCTGCTTTTTAGATCAGTAGTCGGTAATACAGTTATCTATATTACCAACAGTCGGTAATGTATGTCAATAATTTTTATACTTGCAGTCGGTAATACACATCTCTGTGATACTATTAGTCGGTAATATAAGTATCTACTTTACCAACAGTCGGTAAAAAAAATAACTATTTTTCCAGCCGTACGTAATACAAGTATCTACTTTATCAACAATTGGTAATTTGTGTATCTACTTTACCAACAGTCGGTAAAAAAAATAACTACTTTTCGAGCCGTAGGTAATACAAATACCTACTTTATCGACAGTTGGTAATTTTTGTGTCTGCTTAACCAACAGTCGATAATTTAGATTCTCAACTTACCAACGGTCGATAATTCAGTTTTCTACCTTATTACTGTTGGTAATTTAGGTTAATATCATACCGACAGTTGGTAATTAAAATAAAAAAAATGAAATATTTCAAAAAAAAAAAATTCAATAATTTGAAAAAAATTAGAATAATAAGAAAATTTACCAATCTAAATGAACGAAGGACCGATAATCCCTGAACTCCCTCGAGTCCCAATTCCAGCAGGGATAAGGCCACTATAATGAAATCGAAAATGTTCCATCCTTCTTGAAAGTAAAACTTTGGACTCATTGCTACCAATTTCATTGTCGCTTCAATGCCAAACGTTGCAGTGAAGAACTATTTTTTTTTTTTGAAAATAATAAACAATTATAATTTTTTTTTTCTAAATTTCTAAATCGAAAAAAATTTTTTTTTTTTTTATTTTCTAAAAAAAAAACTTACATAATTTCCGGATTTAAGGATTTTTTCCATTTTACTGTCCATATCGTGATGATCCAATGCCATGAATAATGTATTAACGACAATGCAAAGTGTGATGAAAAGCTCAACAAATGGATCGAACACCAAAAGGGCAATGAAGTCTTGTATCTTGACCCACATGGGACAACAGTTCCAAACGCAAAAAACATCGATGCTTCGTAAAAAGTATTCTAATGCCTTTTCCTTAAATGTAATTCCCTCATCATCTTCGTCTGTGGGAAAGTAATATATCGACACTATACCAAATGTTAGTAAATTTTGTATTATCCACCACTCTTTTTTGGGGAAAGAGTTTTTTTTTTGTTTGTTTTTGTTCTATATAAATATAGAGAAATTTTGAAATATTAATTTGTTTTTAAAAAATTTTTTTTTTTTGTTTCTTAAATTTTTTTTGTTCTACAACTTTTTTTTTATATTCAAAAAATTTTATTTCTGCAATTTCATTTTTGTATTATTTTTTTATTATTTTCTAATTATTTTTTTATTCTTTTCTAAAAATTTTTTTTTGTTTTTTATAATTTTTTTTTGTTTTTTATAATTTTTTTTTGTTTTTTATAATTTTTTTTTTTCTACTTGTTTAAAGTTGTAGATCAAAATAAATTATTTTTTTGTTTAAGGGAGGGAATGATACTTTTTTACATTTATCTAGTCAAAAAAAAGGCAGGTGCAACAAAATGAGCCATAAAAAAAGTTTTTTTATATTTTTTTTTTTTTTGAAATTTGGCTCATCTCGAGTGCAAAAAGGAGCAAAAAGGGTCAATATTAGTGCTATCGGCCTTCTATTAAATATTAGAAATTAGAAAAAAAAAAAATTAAGCGGTAAATTGGAAAATCTAACATTAAGCTATATTTTTATTTTTGTATTATGTAAAAAAAATAAGCTCTCATTGATAATTATTTATTTTCTTGTGACTTTCATAAAATTAATTGAATTTACTACTAAGCTAACTAGTTGTAAAAATATAGATCCAGACTAGGATCATTTTCAATTTAAAAAAATTATATTTTTTTAAAATTTACTTTATCGACAGTCGGTAATTAAGACTACTACAATATCACAGTCGGTAATATAGATTTCTTTTTTACCCACAGTCGGTAATATAGATTTCTATTTTACCCACAGTCGGTAATATAGATTTCTACTTTACCCATAGTCGATAATACAGGCTCCTACTTCATCAACAGTCGGCAATCAAGATTCCTAATTCGTCAACAGTCGGTAATATAGATTTCTACGCTATCAACAGTAGATAATGTATAACTCTGCTTGCCTGTTGTCGGTAATACATCAACGGTCGGCAATGTATATTTCTACTATTTAACAGTTGGTAATGCAGGACTCTACATTATCGACGATCGGTAATATAGTCTACAACAATATCACAATAGATATTACAGATTTCAACGTTATAGAAAGTAGGATATACAGAGCTCTACATTATCGACGGTCGATAAGTGCGATAACTACAATACCGACTGATGTCAAGTCAGATCCCTACCATACCAACTATCGGTAATGCAGAAATCTAATATAATTAAATATCTTTTTTCCACGCTAGTCTGGATCATTTTTTTTTAAATTGAATTTATTTTTGTAAATATTAAAATTGCAAGCTTCATTTTTAAATATTTTGTGTTATTAACAATGAAAATTAATCTACAAAGGCCGTGCTTTTTAAAATAATTTCTCTCTTTCTTTTTTTGTTTTTTTTTTTTAATACAACTCTTTCCTATATTTAATTTTACTCTTAATGCTAAAGATTAAAAAAACCAACTATGACTACTCTACTTTCTACACTACAAAATGAAGCAAAAAAAAAAAAAAAAATAAACGAATAAATAAAATGCGATTGACAAAAAAATGCCCTACAATACAATATTACTGGCATGTGATTGGTGAAATGACAGAAGCGCAAATAAAAAAAAGCAATTTTATGATTTCTAATAAAAGAAAATTTGATAAAAAAAATTATTTTTATTTTAGAATTTATATAAAAATAGATATATATTATAAAATAAATATATTTATATTATAATATAAATTGAAAATTTTTTTTACTGTAATTTCAATTATAAATTTTTTTTTTAAATATTATTTTATATTTAATTAAAAATTATTTTTTAAAAATATTTAATAAATAAGTGAAGCTGTGTCAATTTATAGTGCAATGTGCGAACTAAGAAAGTGCAAAGACTAATAATAATAATAATAATAATAATAATTTGACTGGAGTGTAAAAAATTTGATTAAACACAGTGGAGAAGATAAAAGAACCAATTTTTTTAAACATTTATGTTTTTTTTGCTTGCATTATTTGCACAAAAACTCTATTTCCCCAAAAATTTAAACAGACACTCACATTTTTTTTTTTTTTTTTTTTTTTTTTTTTAATCTGAGGAACAAATATTGATAGGCACTTTTCTCGATTCGCTTTAAAGAAGAGCAATTAAATATATTCTCAATAAATGAAAAAAGAAAAAAAATTTAATTCAAAAATTTCTATATGGAAAATTCAAAAAAAAAAATTCTAATAAGAAAATTTTAATTTCATACCTTGTCATTAAAAATTTTTCAACTAATGCACTCTCCGTGTAAAAATAAAGTTTTTATTTTTCTTTTTTTTTTTGAATAAAAAAATATAATGTAAGTCTCTTTAAAAATATTTTTTTTAAAATTTATAATTTATATTGTCATTGTTATGTATATTTATAATAATATATTTTATATATAATTGAATATAAAAATTATATAATTTTGTTATATTGTAATTTATATTTTATTTATATTATTATATAATGAATTATTATATATTAATTGTTATTATAATTAAAAATTTATTTTAATAATGTTATTAGTTACGTAAGTGTAACGTATCAGAAAGGTAACATCTGTTACTTAACAGTAACGTAACTTTTAAGTAACATCCGTTACTTAAGAGTAACGAAACATTAAGGTAACATTAGTCACGTAACAGTTACGTGACAGAAATGTAACATCCGTTACATAACAATAATGTTACTTATAAGTAATATCTGTTACCAAACAGTTACGTAAAATAAAGGTAACATTAGTTACTTAATAGTAACGTAACTTTTAAGTAACATCTGTTACTAAAGAGTAACGTAACATCAAGGTAACATTAGTCACGCAACAGTTACGTAACAGAAATGTAACATCCGTTACATAACAGTAACATTACGGAAACGTAACATTAGTTACTTAAAAGTAACGTAACATAACAAAAAGACAATATTAGTTGCATAACAGTAACGAAATATAAACGTAACAGTCACTTTTTCCGAAGTGAATTTTTTTTTTTTTTGTGAAAAGAAGAAAACAAGTTCTGTACATTTGTAAGTGAAAAAAGCAGCCTGATGCAAAAGACTGATGAGATAATGAGAAAAAAAAACCAACATTTCTTTCTTTATAATTTTTAACCTCTTGTGGTACTTTTGGAAAAAAATTTATTTTTTTTTACCACAAAATGTTAAATTAAATGTGATTAATAGAAATTAATTTTGAAGATGATGGGAAAAAAAAAATTATGAATCACTGACAATCCTTAAATGTACATATATATATATAGCACTCATAAAAAGTGATGAATAAAAATACGAACTTCTAATTTAAAAAAAAAAAAACTATGTACAAAATAGTACAAAATTTACATCGATATTTTTTAAAAATATTATTTGTAAAAAAAAAAAGAAATATATTTTGTCCGTTGCAAAAATTAAATGAAAATATTTTTTTTTTTTTAATGTAAAAATTTACAACATTTTAAAGAAAAAGAAAAATATTTGATTTTTTGTAAATTAAAAGCGACACATTACCTGCTTGTTCCGATGACCTACTATGCCGACCAGCAGCTTGTTCGGTTATATCGTTTAACGCCATTGCATCTAGAATAAAGAAAAAAAAACAATTAAATATTATTCAATTTTTTGTTATTCAAAAATATATTTTATTTAAAATATTCTTTTTTTTCGAAAAAAAAATAACTAACCTTTCATATCTACCACCGCTTGTTGATGTGAAGAATCGATAAATGGATTGTCATGTTTCAATTTAATGAGCGAATCTTCCGTTTCTCCATCCTGAATAATTAGAAAATTAAAATTTTTTTTTTGAAAATATAAACAGTCGGTAATGCAGGATTTTACATTATCGACAGTCGGTAATTAATGATACTACAATATCACAGTCGGTAATAAAGATTTCTACTTTGCCAACAGTAGGTAATGTATATATCTGCATTGCGGGGTGTCGATAATACAGGAATCTTCTACATCGACGATCGATAATATAGGTTTCTTTGATATTAACCAACAATCGACAGTGAAGAACCCTACGTCGTTAATTGAAACTACTACAATGTCACAGTCAATATAAAGGTTTTCTACTTTACCAACAGTAGATAATTACCTCGACATTACCGATTGTTGGTAATAAATCAGCGATATCAACGAACGGTAATGCAGGTTTCTACACTATCAACAGTCGGTAATGTGTGTGTGTATCTCTACAATACCGACTGCTGTTCATTCAGATCTTTACAATATCAACTGTCGGCCATATAAATTAAGACTTTGGTGGTATTTCAAAACGATTATCTCAAAAAATTTAAAAATCGAATATTATTACCCCGTACTATATTAACTATCGTCAAAGCAGGACTCTACTGTTTCGACCATTGGTAATTGAGGCTACTACATTATCGCAGTTGGTAATAGTGATTTCTACTTTACCAACAGTCGGTAAAACAGACTTCTACTTTAACAACAGTCGGTCATGTAGGCGTCTTCTTTACCAACAGTCGATAATGCAGGCGTCTACTTTATCAACAGTCGGTAATGTAGGCATACACTTTTCCAGCAGTCGATATTGCGGGCTTCTACTTTATCAACAGTCGGTAATGTAGGCATCCACTTTTCCAGCAGTCGATATTGCGGGCTTCTACTTCAACAACAGTCGGTAATGTAGATTTTAAATTTACCAGCAGTCGTTAATGTTCGATTCTACAATATCAACAGTCGGTAATCAAGATTGCTACTTCGCCAACAGTCAGTAATGAAGAATCCTACTTTGTCAACGTAGTCGGTAATACAAATTTCTACTTTACCAACAGTCGGTAATGCAGATTTCTACAATATCAATAGTCGGTAATCAAAATTCCTACTTCGCCAACAGTCGGTTAATGCAGAAATCATATCCAATTAAATCTCTTTTTTTCGAATTTAGTCCGAATCATTTATCATAAAAAATTTTTTTAATATAAAAAAAATCAACTTACCGTACTATGATAATGATGTTTGTGAATATTTTCCGCTGCATTTCCATTGATTGATGCCTGCCTCGCTGATCTACTTCTCAATTTACTCTCTTTTGTCATTGGTTTGCCAATATTTCCAATACCACCGAGTAAATCGCAATGTGACGTATATGATAATTTTGAAGCGTGTGACGTATATGACGAATGACGTGAACCCAAATTTGCATAATACATTGGCACAACAATTGCGCCATTTTCTTCGGACATTGGCGTAACGGCATTTGAATCATCGGCATAGGGTAAATGCTCTTGTGCATCCAAATACGTTGACAATACAAGGGGTTTTCGATCACCACCTGATGGTCCAACAAAACGACGACCATTGCGTATTGTAAATTGATGACTACCACGACTACCACGTCTTATATTGAATGGTGAACCCGGTAAACTGAGACTTGCCTGCAAAATAAGAAAAAAAAAAAAAAAATTTTTTTTTTCTTTTCTTTCTTTTTTTCCAAAAAAAAAAAAAATATTTTCGCAATATTTTTTTTTTTTAATTTACTGATGAAGTTTGTAAAAAAAAAAAATTTTTTTTTGCCTATTTTTTGCTGACGAGATTTTTTTTTTATTAGGAAAAAAAAATGGCCTTAAATTCTAAATGAGCAAAAGTTTGATTTTTAGTAAAAAAAAAAAAGTTTTTACCACAGCGCTCTCTCGTTGAGAAAAATATTTTTGTAGAAATGAGTTTTCGTGTTTGTTTAATTTGTTCTCGTGCGTTATAATTTTTTTTTTTTTTTTTTCAACAGAAAAGTTACACGAGACAAAAAAAACTGAGAGATTATTTTGCATGCAATTTTTTTTTTTTTTGAAATATCTCAAAATTTTTTTTTTGGAAAAAATTATATATGTAGCTAAAAGAATAATTTTTTAATTTTATTTTTGCTATTTTTTAAATTGCTACAAAAATTCTAAATTAATTTTTTTTTTATTTAGGAAAAAAATAATTATATATTTAGAAATATTTACTTGCTGGAAAGATTTGTAAGAACGAAGAAATTAATTTTTTTTAATTAGAAAAAATTGGTTTCTTTTTTTTTATTTCCTGAAATACTAACAAAACACGAGAGAGAGAGAAACAAAGAGAGAGTGAGAGAGAGAGAGAAGATTAGAACCCATGACGTACCTTCCTCAGACTTTCCTGGTAGGCATTAGTAAACTGGCCATTAGGGACGCGAGAGACCTTGAGAAAAAAGAAGAAAGAAATATCTTCCTAACCAAAAAAAAAAAAAAAACACAAAATTTTTTTTTTTTTTTTTTTTTTTGCGAAAGCACACATAATGGAGGAAGTGTTGCTTGAATTTTTTTCCTTCAAATGATCAGAGAACATTCTAATTTTTTTAATTTTCCAGTCATACGTATAGCCAGTTTTTTTTTTCATTCGCATATATAACAAAATACTTTTTTTTTTTTTGTAAATACTTTGCATGCAAAGAATTTGTATATGATGATCTGACGTACCGTTTTTTTTTATCAGAAAATTTCATAAGCTACGATTTCTTCACTTGTTTTGAAAAAAAGGTGAAAAAGGAGATATTTTTTTTTTTTGTAAGTTAATCGAAAAGAAAAAACTTTTTTTTTTTTGATAAATAAATAAAAAAGGGAATGAGAAGAAAAGAAGAAAAATTAAAAATTTGAAAGAAGAAATGAAGAAAAACAAAAGTAGAAATGAAAAACAAAAAATTCCGGAAAGCAAAAGAAAAAAAAAGAAACGAAACAGAAGAAATTTAAAAAAACAAAAAAAAAATAAATACAAAATAAAAGAAGAAATACGAAGAAGAACAACAAAAGAAATACAAAGATGAAAAACAAAAGAAATACAAAGAAGAAAAGAAGAAATACAAAAATAAAATAAGAAATAAAAAAACTAAAATAAGAAATGCGAGAAACTAAAGAAGAAATACAGAAATAAAAGAAGAAATACGAGAAACGAAAGAAGAAATACAAAAATAAAAGAAGAAATGCGAGAAACGAAAGAAGAAATACAAAAATAAAAGAAGAAATGCGAGAAACGAAAGAAGAAATACAAAAATAAAAGAAGAAATGCGAGAAACTAAAGAAGAAATACAAAAATAAAAGAAGAAATACACAAATAAAAGAAGAAATACAAAAATAAAAGAAGAAATGCGAGAAACTAAAGAAGAAATACAGAAATAAAAGAAGAAATGCGAGAAACGAAAGAAGAAATACAAAAATAAAAGAAGAAATGCGAGAAACTAAAGAAGAAATACAAAAATAAAAGAAGAAATGCACAAATAAAAGAAGAAATACACAAATAAAAGAAGAAATACAAAAATAAAAGAAGAAATGCG
This sequence comes from Leptopilina boulardi, assembly GCF_019393585.1. Taxonomy (NCBI): domain Eukaryota; kingdom Metazoa; phylum Arthropoda; class Insecta; order Hymenoptera; family Figitidae; genus Leptopilina; species Leptopilina boulardi. Next base: position 646,607 of record NW_026138025.1, read on the forward strand.
AGAAACTAAAGAAGAAATACAGAAATAAAAGAAGAAATGCGAGAAACGAAAGAAGAAATACAAAAATAAAAGAAGAAATGCGAGAAACTAAAGAAGAAATACAAAAATAAAAGAAGAAATACAAAAATAAAAGAAGAAATACAAAAATAAAAGAAGAAATACAAAAAATAAAAGAAGAAATGCAAAAATAAAAGAAGAAATACGAGAAACGAAAGAAGAAATACAAAAATAAAAGAAGAAATACAAAACTGAAAGAAGAAATGCGAGAAACGAAAGAAGAAATACAAAAATAAATAGAAGAAATACAAAAACAAAGAAGAAAAGGAAGAAACAAAAACATACAGAAAAAGTAAAGAATAAATTTTAGAAAAAAAAATAGAAAAGAAGAAGTACAAAGAAACAAAAGTAGAAAAAGTAAAACCGAAAAAATACAGTGAAACAAAAGAAGAAGTACAAAAAAAATAAAAAAAAATTTAAAAATAAAAAAAGAGATACAATATAACAGAAAAAATAAAAATTGAAGAAATACAGAAGAAATATAAAAGAAAAAAAAGAGTAAAAATACAAAAAAGAAGAAATAAATTTTTTTAAAAATAAATGATTAAAAAATAGTTGTACAAGTGAAAAAAAAGTAATTCTTTGTCACCTTTTCGTAAATTTTTCCTCCTTAAAATAATTTTTCAGTGAAGAAATCAATTATTACAAATAAGAAAAGAGATTAAATTTTTCATTTTTTTTTTTTTTTTTTTTTTTTTTTTTGAGACAAATATTATTATTTGATGAAGAAATGGAGGATCAATGACAATAATTCAAAATCCAACTACTGCATCCACAATAAATCTGCAAATGACGACGATGCCGAATAATTTAATTTTTTTTTTACTTGATAGATGAAGAAGGCCCTACGAGAAACTACTTTCTACATTTTTCTAATGAGAAAATATTATATATATACTTTAAATACACATTTAAATAAATACATTTTCATATCCTACACCAAAAAAAAAATGTCGATTTCATATTCTGAAAAATTCAACCAAAATACTAAATTTTTTAAAAAATTTTTTTACATTAATTGCAAAATTAACTACCAATTAAAAAGTACAAAATTACTTTAATTAAATCTACAAAAAAAAAATATATATATATATATATATCGCAATACTAAAAATTAAAAAAAAAAAATTGTTAAACATTTTTTAGTAAAAATAATTTTAATTTACATTTTTCTAAAAAATACAACTTCTTTTCTACTTTAAAATGCAAATTTTTTTTTTTTTTTAAAAAAAAAAACCGTAACTACAAGAAGAAATTTTTTCAATACAATTTTAATATTAAAATTAAAAAAAAATTTAAATACAATTTGTATATTAAAATTTAAGCAAAAATAATTTAGATAGATACAATTTTTTAATATTAAAATTTAAAAAAAAAATTAATAAATAGTTTTAGAACTGTAGTAAATAATTTTAATCCAGTATAGAAAAAAAAATTTTTCATTAATGTTAGAATTTTTTTTTTTTTTTTTGTTTTGTCACTCGCAAAAAAATTCAATTTTTCCGGGCAAAACTCGTTGGGCCTTATATAGTAGTGGATAAATAACTTTTTAATTTTGCCAAAAATAAGCTCTAAATAATGAAACATTAAAATAGAGAGATACTTGGGAAGAAAACTAGAAAGATCTAAATCTAATTCCTGGAAAATGGAGCTAAAACTACGAAAACAGCTTTTTTTATTTCTTAAAAACAAAAAAAAAATTCTAAATCCAATTTTTTTTTTCGTTTTTTCTTTTTTCAATCAAAAAATAATTTTTTTTTATTCGCATATATATTTTTAAATATTTAAAGGGCAAAAAAAAGTAAAAAATATTTATTATTTTTACTCAAAAAAATTTTTCTTATTAAATAATTTTTCAAAATAATTTTCATTTTATAAAATTGGAAATTTATAAATAAATCCTAAAAAAAATCGACTGTCAAAAATGAAAAACAAAAATTTCCAGCTACAAAGAAAAAAATTTCAAAAAACAAAAAAATTCTTAAGTTAATAATAAATAATTTTATTCATAAATTAATTTAAATCAAAATTTATTTATTTAAATTAATTGAAAATAAAAAAAAATTATTTATAATTAATTTAATTATTCAAAAATTAATTTAATTTCAATTTTGAATCATAATAATAACAATAATAATAATAATAATAATAATTTCCAAAATTGTGTTAGAAATATTTCAACATATTTTATTTTATTTAAGTTGCAATGCAAAAGCACATGCATTTGTTTTCGTGCCACTTTTTTTTTTATCTTGCTTTCAATATAAAAAAAAAAAAAAATAAACAAAAAACAATAACTACAAAGTTATAAAACTGTTCGGATGAATAATTCTTAATTTTCATATTCAAACATGCAAATTATTTTTTCAAGAAAAAAAAATTCAAAAACTTTTATTTTTACATGTTTTTTTCTAATTATTTTTTCATTACCGATTTTTTTTGCAATAATTTACTATTATTTTTTTTTTTTTAAATAAAATAAAGACAGAAAATATTCAAAAATTTAGCATCTATTTGTCTTATTAATTTATAATTAATAATTAATGTCAAATTATAAATAATAAATCGTATCAACATAAGAAAATTTTTTTTAAATAATTAAAAAGTTTCTAACAAATTGATTTTATAAACAATCTATTTCAGATTTTTTTTCTATTTAAAAACTATTTATTGTTTTTTTTTAATTAAAATTGTTTTAACAATATTGTTCATAAAAAAAATTTGTTACAAAAAAAATAAGTACAAACAATTAATTTGTTTACAAACAATTATTATAAATAATTTTTTTTAATGAAATTAATTGTTTATAAAAAAAAATTTGTTACAAAAAATATTTTTAAACAATTAATTTGTTTATAAACAGTTTATTTCGAAAAAATTTTTAAACAACTAATTTGTTTATAAACAAATGTATATGAACAATTTGTTTACAATTAGTTTCTAATATTAATTAATTTTTATTAAAACGAATTAAGAATATAAACAATTATTTGTAAACTAATTAATTTTATAAACAATTGTTTACAGTCAATTTATTAATTTATAAACAATTGTTTATAACAAACTAATTTATTTATTAACAATTGTTTATAACAAATTAATTTATTTATTAACAATTGTTTATAACAAATTAATTTATTTATTAACAATTGTTTATAACAAATTAATTTATTTATTAACAATTGTTTATAACAAATTGTTAAATTTAAACAATTGTTATTAACAAATTAATTTTTGTTAAACAATTGTTTATAAAAAAAAATTGCATATAAAATTAATTTATTGATAATAAAATTGTTTCATTTACTTGTAATTAATTTTTTTCCATATGTTATTTGGAAAAAAAAATTAATTTTTTCTCAAATATATTTCGTTGATTCATTGCGTTTGTTTATTTGTTATAAAATGGAAAATAAACAATAATTGTAATAAATAAAAAAATTAAATGAAAAAAAAAAAAAAAATTTGTTCATTATACTTACGGCACTGACTTTTCTCACTTTGCTGGTGGTTGTTGTTGTGTGATTATTAATTATCTTAACTCTGTGTTCGCTGATTGATTCAACTGATCTAATGCTCATTTGTTCTTTATTGTTGTCGTCTGTGCCTTTTTCTTGACCAACGAATAATTCATAACTATGGCAGGAAAAGTCTGAAGGCGATTTAACTATTCGTTCGGCAGCTGCAGCAGCCGCTGCTTCCCGCGCAGCTTGCTGTGCCGCCTGTTTATGTTCTTTTGCTAAAGCCGCTTCTTCCGCTTCCTGTAAACAAAAAATAAATCAAATTTAGTTCATACAAATTTTTTTTATTTTATTTTTTCAAAAAAAAAAAAAAAAAATTCAACAATATTTAAAGCAATTATTTATTTATTAACAATTAATTATTTATTATAAACAAATTATTATAAATAATCAATTATTTGTTATAAACAAATTATTATAAATAATCAATTATTTATTATAAACAAATTATTATAAATAATCAATTATTTGTTATAAACAAATTATTATAAATAATCAATTTTTTTTATAAACAAATTATTAAAAATAATCAATTTTTTTATAAACAATCAACTATTTGTTTTAAAAAAATCAACAATTTGTTTAAACAATTACTAAAAAAAATTAATAAACAATTGTTTTTATAAACAATTTATTGTATATACAATTAATAAACAATTGATAAAGAATTAATGAACAATTTTTTTTATAAACAAATTATTATAAATAATCAATTTTTTTATAAACAAATTATTATAAATAATCAATTTTTTTATAAACAAATTATTATAAATAATCAATTTTTTTAATAAACAATCAACTATTTGCTTAAAAAAAATCAACAATTTGTTTAAACAATTACTAAAAAAAATTAATAAACAATTGTTTTTATAAACAATTTATTGTATATACAATTAATAAATAATTGATAAATAATTAATGAACAATTTTTTTATATAAACAAATTATAAACAATTAATAAATTAATAAATAATTGATTGTCTAAACAATCAATAAATAATTTATAAGTTAATAAACAAATTGTAAACAATTAATTATATCAATTAATAAACAATTGTTTGTTTATTATTATGAAAAAAAATTATTTTATTTTTTTTGTTCAGTTTTTTTTTTTTTTTTTTTTGGTTGCATAAAAAAAGAAAAATTGTGTTCAAAAAAAATTATATCAATAAAAATTTATTTGAAAAAAAAAAGAAAAAAAAATTTACCCGAATAGCTTCCTCTTCAGCGGCTTCCTCCTCCTCAGCTTTCTTTTGCAATTCATCATATGACATCGCAACAATGGCGAGGATCAAATTGACAAGATAAAATGATCCCAGGAAAATGATAACAATGAAAAATAACATATGCCATGGCCCCGCCGATCTCAGCACCAGCTGATAAAGATTCTCCCAATAATCCTGTGTCATTAAACGAAATGCAGAAAGAAGCGCCCAACCAAATGTATCAAAGCTTGTATAACCATAATTCGGATTATCACCATAACCTTGTAAACACGTATAACCAGGAGGACACATCCTATTTTTTTTTTTTTTTTTCAAAAGAAAGCAAAAAAAAAAAATTACAAAATAAAAAATTTTTACTATCAATTGAAAAATATATTTCAAAAAAAAGGAAAAAAATCACCATTTAATTTGTAAAATTGTTCAGTTTCGATATATCGATAATACTAACGATATTTTCTCTTGTTTTCGATTTATCGATACTCAAATATAGTATCGATAAAATGATCAAAATTTGTATCTGTATTCCAAATATCGATATTATTATCGATATTTCGATATGTCGACATTAATTTCGATATATCGACATCATTATCGATATAGAAATATTAATATCGATATATTATTATCGATGTGTCGATATTTATTTCGATATATCGAAAAAAATTTCGATATATTGCTATTTTTATTGATATATTGATATACTATCGATATACTATCGATATACTTTCGACATATCGATATACTTTCGATATATCGATATACTTTCGACATATCGATATATCGATATACTTTCGATATATCGATATACTTTCGATATATCGATATACTTTCGATATATTAATATGCTTTCGATATATTAATATGCTTTCGATATATCGATATACTATCGATATATTGATTTCGATATACTATCGATATATTGATATACTATCGATATATCGATGAAACGTTCGATATATCGATACTTATATCGATATATTGCTACTTATATCGATACTTATATCGATAAATTGCTACTTATATCGCGCTATATTGATATATTATCGATATATCGATAAAACGTTCGATATATCGATACTTATATGGATATATTGATATACTATCGATATATCGATGAGACGTTCGATATATCGATATAAGTTTCGATATACCGAAAGTTTTATAAATATATCGATATTTAATATCGATTGTCGGTAATATTTAAAAAAAAAATTTCGATTAAAATCGATAAAAATAAATCACTTTGTTAATTTTTGTTTTTAAAATGTATAAAAAAAAAAGTGACTTCTTACCCCGCGCCCGACGAATTTCCACACAAGGGCATATTCCCGGCTTCATCCACGTACCAATTAGCTGTATTAAATTTTTTAAAAAAATTGTTTTAAATTATTTTTCTTTTTCAAAGAAACAAAAATTGTTTTCCTATTTTTTTTTTTTTATTTTTTTTTAATAATACAATTAAAAAAATATTTAAAAATTAAAAAAAAAGATTACAAATATTAAAAAAAAAAAAAATTTTTTAATTAAAAAAATACAAATTTTTCAAAAAAATTTTTTTTTTTAAAACTAATAACCTTAAATTAATTACTTACAATCATTGTTAGTAAATCGTTCCCAATTCTCGTGCGACAAATTACCCCACGAGTTGTCGTCGGGAAAATTTTTTATACATTTTTGCGTAAGCACCCCCATATAAATTTGAAGACCCATAAGTGCAAAGACGGAGAGGGAGAACATTGTTAAGATTATCACATCGCGTAGATTTTTAACGGACTCTATCACAGCGCCGACAATGGTTTTAAGACCTTAAAAAACAATTCAAAGACAATGAATTAAAAATTTTTTTTATTATTTATTTATTTTTTTTTATTTCAATGGAAACCCACCACAAATAATAAACAAAACAATTTAGGATTATTATTGTAATTATTTAGCTTTTATAGGTTTTTATTTCAATTACATTACCCATACATATAATTTCCAAATATCATTTATCGTTTCCTAAAATATTTTCAGGTTCCCACATGAGTTCCTAATATTATAAATTTATCAATTTCTACATTGAGTACCTGCAAAGTATTTTTTTTGCAAAATTATTGAATTTTATACAACGATTCCTACATTCTTTGGATATTTCATTCGAATGTAGGAAAACGTTAAATAAAATAATAATAATAATAATAAATTAAAAAAAAAAAAAAAAATTTTTTTTTTTAAATATGAGGTATTTTTCTTTCTGTTTTTTTTTTTTTTAATGTGAAAGTGTCAAGTGTTTAATGTCTAAAGTATCACTAAATTAGTATTATATACTCTCTAAATTTGAATTAGTAAAAAAGTTTACTAATTTAAATTAGTGACTCAGTTTTTGCTTCTTAATTAGTAAAATGTTTACTAATTATTAGTAACTTTTACTAACATTTAGTAAAATTTTACTAATTATTAGTAACTTTTACTAACAATTATTAAATTCACTAATTATTAGTAACTTTTACTAAGAATTATTAAATTCACTAATTATTAGTAACGTTTACTAACAATTAGTAAAATTTTACTAATTATTAGTAACTTTTACTAACAATTAGTAGCTTTTACTAACAATTAATAAAATTTTACTAATTATTAGCAACTTTTACTAACAATTAGTAACTTTTACTAACAATTAATAAAATTTTACTAATTATTAGCAACTTTTACTAACAATTATTAAATTCACTAATTATTAGTAACGTTTACTAACAATTAGTAAAATTTTACTAATTATTAGTAACTTTTACTAACAATTAGTAACTTTTACTAACAATTAGTAACTTTTACTAACAATTAGTAACTTTTACTAACAATTAATAAAATTTTATTAATTATTAGCAACTTTTACTAACAATTAGTAACTTTTACTAACAATTAATAAAATTTTACTAATTATTAGCAACTTTTACTAACAATTAGTAACTTTTACTAACAATTAGTAAAATTTTACTAATTATTAGTAACTTTTACTAACAGTTAATAAAATTTTACTAACAATTAGTAACGTTTACCAACAATTAGTAAAATTTTACTAATTATTAGTAACTTTTACTAACAATTAATAAAATTTTACTAATTATTAGCAACTTTTACTAACAATTAGTAACTTTTACTAACAATTAATAAAATTTTACTAATTATTAGCAACTTTTACTAACAATTAGTAACTTTTACTAACAATTAGTAAAATTTTACTAATTATTAGTAACTTTTACTAACAGTTAATAAAATTTTACTAACAATTAGTAACGTTTACCAACAATTAGTAAAATTTTACTAATTATTAGTAACTTTTACTAACAATTAATAAAATTTTACTAATTATTAGCAACTTTTACTAACAATTAGTAACTTTTAATAACAATTAGTAAAATTTTACTAATTATTAGTAACTTTTACTAACAGTTAATAAAATTTTACTAATTATTAGCAACTTTTACTAACAATTAGTAACTTTTACTAACAATTAGTAAAATTTTACTAATTATTAGTAACTTTTACTAACACTTAATGAAATTTTACTAATTATTAACAACTTTTACTAACAATTAGTAACTTTTACTAACAATTAGTAAAATTTTACTAATTATTAGTAACTTTTACTAACAGTTAATAAAATTTTACTAATTACTAGCAACTTTTACTAACAATTAGTAAAATTTAACTAAATCTAAAGCAAAAAGTGAGTCACTAATTTAAATTAGTAAACATTTTTACTAATTCAGATTTAGAGAGTAGTAAAAAAAAATATAAAAAAAAAAGTTTTTTCTAAACAATCATTACTTATATATAAATAAATATATATATGTATTATATTAAAATACACTAAAAAGAAAATAGCAAATATAAATAATAATATTAATGTTCACCCAAAAAAAAAAACAAAAAAAAATAAAAGAAATATGACTAATGCCACTAAAAGACAAAGAAAAAAAAACTAATTTCTAAAGCATACCTGGTACAATAGCGACAGTCTTCAAGGCTCGGAGGACTCGAAATGTCCTGAGAGCAGCAAGGTTGCCTAGATCTATTCCCATCGTCACATAACTGCAATAACCCGAACATCACACACACATTACAGTGATAAAAGAAATTTAAAAAGAAACAAAAAAAAAAAAAAAACCACCGAAAAATAAAAATTAAAAAAAAAGATAAAAATTTAATAATGTTATTTGTAATAATAATAATAATAATAATCAATAAAACAAGAACAATAATAATAATTGTTACTCACTACTGCCTAAAATATAACCTACCCCCATTGTTAAAATCGATAAAAGGATTTCTGCACTAGTACTGCATGCAGAATCATAATAATAATAATAATGATAATAGAATAATAATAATAATAATTGTAATAAAATAATAATAAAAATAAAATAATAATAATAACAATAATAATAAGAACAATAATAATAACAATAATAATAACAATAATAATAATAATAAAAATAATTATAATAATAATAATAATAACAATAATCCATAAGGTCAATTAATAAAAAGGATCATTAATTTTAATCCATATTTTTGGCACTTCATCCTCTTTTTTTTACCCACTTGACACTCTTTATCAAAAAGGGTATTATTGTATTATAACCTGTTGCTCATGACATACAAAGGCAACCAATTATTTATTTTTTTTAATTTTTCATTAAATCAAATATTTTAATTTTCTATTTTCAAAAATTTTAATTATAATAAATAACAAATTTTTGACAATTTATTTGCAAATACAAAAAAAAGGATGAGTGTCAGATTGGATTTTTCAAAAAAAAAATAAAATAAATAAATAAATAAAGAAAGAAAGAAAGAAAGAAAAAGAAAAAAAAAGAAGAAATAATAATTATAAACAATCAATTAATAATAAAAAAAAATTTAAAAATAATAAATATAATTATGTGTAATGAATTATATTTATGTCTAGTTTCTCAAAAAAATTGTAATAATATAATTTTCTATCAACAATTATTTAATTATATATAAATTTTTTTACTCTAGTCTACAACAATATTAATATAATATTCAATTTTGTGTATGTATATATAAATATAATAATCAGTTAACTAGTCTAAGAGAAAAATGAGTGACAATCATTTATGATAATAATACGTTTCGTATCATTATAAAATAATAATATTTTTTAATGACGAAATATTATATTTCTGGGAATTGATACTTTAATTGTGTTTATATAATTTTATTATGCCTTTCCTATTTACGTAAAATACACAGATTTACGTGTATTTAAATATATATGCGTATAATTACGTATATTTACATATATTTGCATATACTTAAGTGTATTTACGTATAATTAACGTTTATTTGTGAATAATAACGTATTATTACGTAATTAAGAAGTTACGAAGTTATGTACTTAAGTATATTTACATATATTTGCGTAGAATTACGTATATTTACCTATAAACACATATATTTGTGTAATTACGTATATTTACGTAACTTTGCGTATAATTACGTAATTTACGAAACTTTGCGTACAATTACGTATATTTACGAAACTTTGCATGCAATTACGTATATTTACGTAACTTTGCATGTAATTACGTATATTTACGTAACTTTACGTATTATTGCTATATTCATCGTAAAATGCAGATTAAACATAATACATGGCTACGTACACATCATACAGTTACGCATATTTACGTAAACTGCATAGAGTTACATATATTTACGTTTTTCTTATAGTTACGTACTTACACATTGTTACGTATCCTTACAGAAAGTTACGTATATTAACGAACCCTCATAGAAAATTTCGTATATTTACACATTGTTACGTACATTTACGCATATTTACGTAAATTACTTATATTTAGAAAGTCATAAAAAATGTTTTAAAGTTTTATTCAATCCCATATATCAAAAGTGATTTATACTATACCTATAGAATATGTGGAAAAAAAATAATGAAATTATAAATAATCTATTTCTTTTTTGTTAAATTCTAAATCTCTAGGTCAATGATCGATGTATATATATATGTATATATATATAACAACAAAATGTGTAAGTCATGTCCTATATATTTATGTAATTTGTAATATTTTCAAGTACTTAACGCATCTATCGATGATTTTTCAATGAGATATATATAACCTGGAATCTAACTCTTGGCTAATTAGTACTTTGAAGTAAGGGATAAAGATAGAATGAGAGAGAAAGAGGGCTTATCTGTAAATGTGCCTGATGAAAAATGGAATAATAATAATAATAATAATTGACTCTACTTATAATATACTCGAAACGAAATATTGGTACTGTATGAATGTTTCTTGTATATATTTTATTTGGAAACAGAGAAAAATTATTATTACAGGGTGGGGAAGAATTATTATATAAAAAAAAATAATAATAAAGAAGGAATCTTTAAATGCCCATCGCAATAAAAAGAAAAAAATTAATTTTTGGAATGACAATTTAAAAAAAAAAATTTTAACTAATTAAATTTTACCATTACTTTTTTTATATATATTTTTTTTTTAACAAAAAAAACATGAATTATTAACTACTCACGCTAAAGCTATAACTACGAAGTCGAGCCAATTCCATGCATCTCTAAGATAGGTAAAAGGCTGCAGAATGAAACCCCTCGCCATCACCTTAACGGCGGACTCAAATGTGTAGATGCCCGTAAATATGACTCTAAAAAAAAAAAAAATGAGAAAATATTTTATTATTATTTATTTTGCTTTGAAAAAAAATAAAAAAAAAATTTTTTACATACGCAAGGTATTAAAAAACCCTTGTTTACTATTAACAAATCAGAAGCTCTGACCACTATAGACTACTACCTTAAAACCTTAAAAAAAAAAATTATAATAACTTACTCGGTGGATTCGATGGTGGGCGTTGTGGGCATGATCATGAGTATGCAGTTAACCAAAATTGTTGTAATGATGAATAGAGAGAAAAGTGGGTGGACCAATATGTAGATGGCCACCCGTCGTATTGGATTAAATGGATCGAGGATCCACATCGCATCGGTCGCGGAGAACCTGAATATGTCCTTTCCTTTACTGATAACCACGAACGACTGCATTAAAAAAAAGATACAATTTTTTTAGACCATTTCTAAAATTACGTACACTTACGTAAGTTACGCAACCTTACGTATATTTACGTAAGATACGTCACCTTACGTATATTTCCGCAACTTACGCTAATATATGTATTTACATAATTTACACTATCGCTTACGTTTATTTACATAAGTTACGCTAAATTACGTATATTAGCGTAAGTTTCACTACCTTACGTGTAGTTACGTAAGTTACCCTACCATACGTATATTTGCGTAATTCTGTCTACCTTTTGTGTAGTTACGTAAGTTACCCTACCCTACCTATATTTACGTAAGTTACCCTACCCTACGTATATTTACGTAAGTTACGCAACCTTGCGTATGTTTACGTAAGTTACACAACATTACGTATATGTACGTAAGTTACGCAACATTACGTATATGTACGTAAGTTACGCAACATTACGCATATTTACGTCAGTTACGCTAACTTACATGTAATAATTTTATTACGTATATTATTATCATTACCTTAATTTGTAAAATATTACGTATAGTTAGGTTACTTTACGCATAGTTACGTACAGTTACGCACTGTTAAACACATTTACGATGTTAGGTAGCCAGTTATTAGTTATGTATATTTGCGTACAGTTGCGTATTCTTACGTATATTTACAAACTCTTACATATCTTTAGGTACACTTACGTTTCATTACGTACATTTGGGTATCTTTACGTACACTTACGTATATTCAAAAATACCTACCTACGTGTATAGTTACGTATACTTAAGACACGTATAATTATGTATACTTACGGTAACTTACGCATACTTACGCGTAATTACGTATTGTTACGTATATTTACGTGTTCCTAGGAATTTTTTTTTTAATTTTAGTTATTGTGAATTTTTGTATTTACCCTTTGATTGAAGTAAAAACTATCAATATCTTCAAGAGGTGTGGAGGCCAGCTCGGGGGGAAATTCGTTGTGCAGTCGGACCGGAAGGGGCGCTCCTTGCTCAAACATAGGATCCGGTTGGGGACCCTCATCCTCGTCTTCGTCATCGTAACGTACCTGTGAATAAATTCTTATTTTGTAATCAGTGCAACCAAAAATTATATTTAATAACTTTTTTTTTTTTTTTTTTTAATTTTTTTAAATTAATTTTTTTTTTCTCAAAACTTGACACCAGATTAATCAGAGAAAAAAAAAAGAAAATACAATGATATTTAAAAAAAAATTTTTGTACTTTTAAAATTTCTTAAATAAAGAAATGATGGTCAATATTAATATATGTTTAAAAATTTTTTTTTTTTTAATTTTTCCAAAAAAATAAAATATTTTTTAAATTTAAACAAATATTATTAAATGCCAATTCTATTATTTTCGTATTAATATTAGTGATATTACTGTTAAAAATTTATTAATTTAAATTTATTATTAATTTAAATTTTGTTTAAATATTTTTAACAGTGTATATTGAGTGCTTTTCAAAAAAATTTGAAAGCAAACAAAAAAAATGGATAAAAAAAAACCTGATGCCACATTTTTTATTACTTATAATAAATTATTATTAATAATAATATTGATGATAATAATAATAATAATAATAATAATAATAATAATAATAATAATAATAATAATAATAATTGATGAAAACTATTTCTAATCCTAAAAAAAATTGTACACGATGCAGCTGCGTGGTCAGTGTTTTGGCTTCTTATGCGTGAGTGAAGTGTTTTTTTTTTTTTTTTTTTTTATTTTCTTGTCTGAGATCAAAATAAAAAAAAATTAATAATTAGGTAATAAAGTATTAATCTTATGAAAACAACAATATTATGTAATTTTTTTTTTAATACTAAAATTTTTCTACTCATTTATATAAAACAAAAAAAAAAATTGTTTTGGAAAAATTTTGGTTTTTTTATTTTTGCGAAAAAAATATTATTTGACAAGTGTCGCGACCTCCTTTTTTTAAAAATCTATTCTTAAAGTTCTTTCGTTAAAAAAAAAAAAAAAAAACTATAAGCAACACGAAGAAGATATTGACACTTATCGAGTGGTTACTGTATTTATAGACAGCTATATATTCTTATACAGTTTATATAGCTATATAAATTGTCTGTACTATATTATTATGAAACAAAGAAAATTATTTTCTTAACTAAAAAGAAAAAAAAAAAAATTAATATTTTCCTTTCATTTTAAATTGTCATTTCTTAATTTCTTATATTTTGTAAATTAGAAAAAAATTAATTAAATTTTTTTTTTAAATATCGAACTCAAAATTTCTATTTTTTAATAAAGAAAAATAACTAAATTAATTTTTAAATAATAATTAAAATAATTAAACAATTATGTGAAATAATATTTAATTTTTCAACTACTTTTCAATTATAAAATTCTTGTTTTCAATAGATTTTGTTGTGGATAATTAAAATAGATTTAAAAAAATATTGTCTAATCAAATAATGAAAAAAAAAAATATACTCTTCACAAGTTTTCAAAAATAAATTTTTTACTTACACATTTCTTGTCAATTGCACTTCAATTATTATTTGGCCTTAAACCTAATTTTTAATTATTTTTCCTTCTATTTTGTGCATTCTATTTTTTTTATATGTAATGATGGGATATCGATTTATTGTTTTTTTTTTCAAGGTAACGATATATCGATTATAAAAACATATCGATATATCGGTTATTGAGATATCGATCATAAAAACATCGATATATCGATTGTAAACTTAACCAGATATCGATTAAAAACATCGATATATCGACTGTAAAGCTGTCGAGATATCGATCATAAAAACATCAATATATCGATTGTGTACATATCGATATATCGATTGTAAACATATCGAGATATCAATTGAATACAACGATATATCGATTGTAAATATATCGATATTTCATTTTATATGTAAATTTAAAATTGTAACAATAATAAATAAAATAAATAAATGTGTTTAATAAAATTTGTAAAATAAAAATTATTGTTAGAAAAAAAAAAAATTTTCCATTATTTTTTATTCTTTTTTTTTTTTTTGTATAATATGTGTGTAACTAAACTAAACGTTCGTTCCAATCTAGTCTAGTTTTGTGTATTAAAGCCGGATTCCACGAAATTATCAACTTTTTTTTTCATTTCCTCATTTTAACTTCAAAATAATTGCAGCCAGAGCTATTGTAATAATGGAATATCGATGAAAAAAAAATATTTAGATTTTTAAATTTTAATTTAATTCTTTCTATTAATGTATAGATATATCGATTTTTATGCTATCGATACTGAAATTGTGGAAAAAAATAATTGATATTTCAATTATAAATTATGTATATCGATATCAACGATAATACAATATATTAATCGATAACATCACCATTCGATATTAATCGATATATTATAGAAATAAATCGAAAATATTCGATATATTTCCATAATATATCGATTAATATCGAATGATGGAGATATCGATTAATCTACATAATGTTTTCGATATATCTCGATATAATATCGAATTTTCTCGATATATCTCGATACTGTCTCGATGTATCTCGATACTGTCTCGATTATTATCGATATATTTCGATAATATATCGATACTATTTCGATTATTATCGATATATTTCGTTCATATATCGAATATTTTCGATATATCTCGATACTATTTCGATTATTATCGATATATTTCGATCATATATCGAATATTTTCGATATATCTCGATACTATTTCGATTATTATCGATATATTTCGATCATATATCGAATATTTTCGATATATTTCGATACTATCTCGATTATTATCGATATATTTCGATCAAATATCGAATATTTTCGATATATCTCGATACTATCTCGATTATTATCGATATATTTCGATCATATATCGAATATTCTCGATATATCGATTCTTAAGCATCGATACTTGGATATATGTGAAATAATCGATTATAAAATATCGATATTCCATTAATTGAGCTATTGTGCGTGCAGAACAAATATAATTTTTAATTGTAGGTAATTAATATATAAAGTGACGATGTTTATATATAAATATATAATATAGATATCGCATTGGTTTCATATATATATATATTGGTTACATTCTGTTTTTAAAGCGCATACTCGGCTATTCGTTAATTGGCTGATTAATCAATAATTTATTACTAGCTGCGCTTTAAGGCAAACGGCAAATGTCAGGCATTGCGAGTATAACATTCACTCTAGAAGCTTTTGTATTGTTTTCTTTTTTCTTTTCTTTAATTATTATTATTATTTTTTTTTTTTTTTACTATTTTTCTCTTCTCTCGATAAATGTGATATTTAAATATATATTTCTTTTTTAATTTAACGAAAATTGTCTTTTTATTTTTAAAAATATTTAAAAAAAAAATAATAATAATAATAAATAAAAAATGTTTGTCTTTAATTTTAAAAACATTAATTTAAAAAAAATCCTTTTTCCTCTGTCTGATATTTAAAAGACACAGTATCGAAAATTTTCAAACAATTTTTATTCTAAACAAAAGACACAGATATATCAAAAAAAATAATTTTTTTGTAAACTTTTTTTGTTTTTTTGTTTTTAATTTTTTTTTTAATTTTTCCAATTAGAATGTAAATAAAATTTGGGTTTTTTTTTTACAAAATTTTACGGTACATTTCTTTTTTGTAGAAAATCTTAATAGAATAAGAGAGAAAGAAAGGGAGGGAGAGAGAGATAGAGAAACACCGAAAGAGAGGAAAGAGAAAGAGAATAAGAGAGATAGGGAGAGAGAAGAAGAAGAAGAAACTATCAGAAAAGGCAAATATTTAGAGAAGAATATAAAGCCAGGTGCTAGTTTCTGTAACAGCAAGAGTTTAATTAAAATCTCTATAAATTACATTAATGCTCATTAAAAGTTTCAAAAGTTATTTCAATTTGAAAAATTAATTAATTTTTTTTTTGTAAAAATTTAATTTTTTCTTAAAAATTATAAATATTTAAAAAATTTTCTCTATTTATTTATAGCTTAATAATTTTCAAAAAATTAAAAAACAATAATTTTCAAAAAACAAAATTAAATATTAAAATAACTTTCAAAACTATTGCAATTATCGAGGAAAAAAAAGTGATTTCAAAAAAAATTTTTATCAAACCATAAACAATATTTTTTTTGACTATTTAAAATTAATATTAAAAAAATTATTTTCTGCCATGTGAATAAATATATAAAAAGAAAAAAAAATTTTTTTTGATGTTTTTTTCCTCGATATAGAACATTTTTAAAGAAAGCGAAAGAGTAAGCAAGCTTTAACAATGCAAAAAGCGCAATAATTTCTTTTTTTTTTTAAATATAAAGTGCATAAAAATGTATTAATAGAGAATTTTTTCTGAGAAATATATTTTTTTTCATTTATAAAAAAAATTGTAATTTAAAACTAGAATAGTAGGGTAATTGGTTCTAGTAATAATTAAATATTAACAATTGATAATGCAGATTCCTATCTGACCAACGGTGGGTAATACAGATTTCTATATCCTCAACAGTCGGTAAAGTAGATTTCTGACTTACCAACAGTCGGTAATATAGAATTCTACTCGACCAACAGTCGGTATTATAGAGTTCTATTTAGACTACAGTTTATAAAACAGATTTTTATCGCATCAACGTCCGGTAAAGTAGATTTCTGACTTACCAATAGTCGGTAATACAGAATCCTACTCGATCAACAGTCGGTATTGCAGAGTTCTGTTTAGACAACGGTAGGTAATACAGATTTCTATTTCATCAACGGTCGGTAAAGTAGATTTCTGACTTGCCAATAGTCGGTATTATAGAAAACTGTTTTACCGGCAAAGCTTACTTTATCGACTGTTGATATTTAGGTAGTTTTCTTTTTTTTTAGAATATTTGATCGCTCTATTAATACATTAGCAGTAATTGATAAAAGTAGTTTTTTTTCCTCTAAAAACTATTCAAACTGCTAGGAATTGAGAGAAAAAAATGTCAAGAGAGAAAGACGATTAAAAAAAAAAAATCATAATTGTAACTTTGTGAAAATCAAAAAGTGGAGGAAGTTAAAAACAAGAGTGTAGCGTTTTTTTTTTTACTTAGCATGATTCAAACTCTTACTTCTTTTTTCTTTTTCTTCCGTCCATATATACTTCCCTGCAAATTGGAGAAGTGAGAAAAAATACAATTACAAATAGAAATATTAAATAAATATATAGTTTTGAAGATGGTAATTTAAAAAGGAAAAAAAAAATTTCTAAAATTTCTTTCTACTTTTTTGTTTTATTGAAGAATTGTATGTGTGTTTTTTTTATCAATTTAAGCCTAACAGTAGAAAGGCGAGATATTTTAAAATAAGCAAAAAAAAAATTACAAATTTTTTTTTTTTAAGGAAAAAATATAAATTTTGCCCCAAAACAAAAATGAAAATTTAGCAAGAGAGATTTTATACAAAAAAAAAATTAATAATCACATACATACACACATACTTTTCACACAGAAAAAGGAAAATTTACAGGAAACAAAGAAGAGTCACTATATATAAATGTATTTATATATATATATGAGTCAAAAAGACTTTGTAAGTTAAGAAGACAATAAGCAACGTAGCTTAAAAAGTAAAATTTTTCAAAAAAAAGAAAATAAATACAGGGTAAAGTAGTTGATACTTTTTTACACTGTACGATATTCAAGCAAAAGATACAGCGGAAAGGTGAAATTTTTTTTTTGTAGTTAAAATTATTTTTTTTTATTTACTTATTTTGCCTGTTAACATTTAACAACAATTTGAAAAAATTTGAAAAAAAAATTTTTTTTCTAATTAGTTATTTCTAATAATAAATCACATTTCAGATCTTCTAGGGATAATTCAGGGTTGGGTCGCCGGGGTTATTGTCCAAAGATGTCACATTTCAGATCTTCTAGAGATAATACAGGGTTGGGTCGCTCGAGTTATTGTCCCCCAAAGTTTCATATTTCAAATCTTCTAGGGATATTGCAGAGTTGGATCGTCAGGGTTATTGTCCAAAGATATCACATTTCAGATCTTCTAGGGATATTTCAGGGTTGGGTCACTTGGATTCTAGTCCAAAAGTGTCGCATTTTGGAACGTTCTAGGAATATACCAGCGTTGGATCGCTCTGGATATTATTCAACAGTCAACATTCTAAATTGTATCAATTTTGACGTCTAAAATGTGACAATTGAATAATAACGGTAACTAGCCAAACCAACAATATCCCTAGAACGTTCATAGTGTGACACTTTTGAACCAGAACCCAAGCGACCCAAACCTGTAATATTCCGAGAAGATTTGAAATGTGACATCACTGGACAATAACCCTGGCGACTCAACCCTGCAATATCCCTAGAAGATCTGAAATGTGACACTTTGGGGGGGGGGGGAGCAATAACCCGAGTGGCCCAACCCTATATTATCTCTAGAAGATCTGAAATGTGACATCTTTGGGACAATAAATCCGGCGACCCAAACCTGAATTTTCCCTAGAACATCTGAAATGTGACACTTTTAGATTTCTTTAGTAAATCACTTTTGTTGTTGTTAAAAGTTAAACAAATTATGTTAAATTTAAAAAAAAAAATTTTTTTTATTTTGAATTCTAATGGAGGTGTTTTTTTTTTTAATTTGAAAAAAGGGGGAATAAACAGGCATATATAGCACGAATTACATCGCAAACATTCAGCACGCGACATATTTTGAACATCAGAAACACAGACAGGAAACAGGAACAGAATATGCTGGTGGCAGAATATGATTAGAGAAGTTCATCAACGCTACAATAGATATATATATATATATACATATATACACACATATATATATAATATATGTATATAGTATATATATATATTAAAATACGTATATATACATATACAGTATTAGTGTATAGAAATACGTAACATAGTTGAATATGAAGTTTGCTATATATTAATTAAGGAGACATATTAATATTTTTTTTTTAAAATAAATTTCTCTTTTATTATAATAATAATAATATAATAATAATAATAATAATAATAATAATAATAATAATAATAATAATTTTAAAAAAATATTCATATGTCTCGATATTTATTATCGTTTTTCAAAAAAAAATTATCATTTTCAAAAAAAGTATTATTTTTTTTACTATTTTATTCTTTTTGTTAATATTATTTATTGATTTTATTTTTTTAATTTTCATTTCTAATTTTAATTAAAAAACGATAATAAAAAAAATAATCTTATAAAAATATAATTTTTTTTTAAGCAAACACTCAACATAATTATTTTAAGAGTCAGCAACGCCTGTAACCTTTTTTTTCGACACTTTTTGCGCAATTCACCAATGCAATATTGTTCTCAAAAAAAAAAAAAAAAAAAAAAAAAATTTTCCCACTAACAAGATTAAATAAAAAAAAAAAAATATCAATTGAGCTTTTTGTTTTTCCAAACAAAAAATTTGTTTTCTTTCCACTCTCGTCGTTAAATATAATTCAATTACAAAAAAAAAGTTAAATTTTAATTAAAAATTTTCAGTAAAAATTTGGTATTTGTAAATTATTTACAAAGAAAAAGAATTTAAAACAATTTTTTATAAAAATTCTTTTTTAAATAAAAAGTTGTTTTTAAATAATTTTTTCTTATTCAAAAATTAAAAAAAAAAATTTTTAATAAAAGATTCTTTCTAAATTAAAAAATTTTTTTATTTTTTTTTTTTAAATTAAATTTCTAAATTAAAAAATTCTTTTTGTAAATTAAAAAAATATAATATTGTAACTCAAAAAAATGCTATTTAAAAAAAAAATCCATTTTTTTATAATTCTATTTAATGAAAAAAAAAATTATTTTCTTTTTGAACGTAATTTTGATGATGAAGTCACCTGTAAAGAAGAACGTGATGAATATGTACACACAGATATTATATTGATTGCGGATTTTTTTTTTTTTTAAACGTAAACAACAACAAAAAATGTATATTACACACAGAATATTTGTGTTTTGTGTGAAAAAGCGCATACAATTTTTTTTTTTTTTTTTGCTTTTTTTGTGCACACGTAACACAAACGCTGTCATTTTAACATTCAAACATATGTGAATTTATAAAATAAACATATATATATTATTTACACAACGTTAGAAAAAAATGTGTCCTGATAAAAAAAAATTTTTTTTTCAACTTTAGAAAAAAATTTCACATTTAAAAATAATTACATTTTAAGTTTCATTTTTTAAATTCTTTTACATTTTTTTACTTTTTAATTAATTAACTAATTTTTTTATTGATAATTAAAGAAAAATGTATTTTTTTTTATTTTATAAAAAATTTATTTTTAATTTCAATTTTACCAAAAAATTAAGAAAAAAATTTTTTAATTTATTTTTTTAAACAAAAAATGAAAAAAATTAAAAAAAACATTTTTAATTATTTTTTTGTACAAAAAAACTAAAAAAAAATTTTCAAAAATTATTTTCTCCAATTTCATTTTCTGAAATTACTTTTATTTACTTTTACTTCAAGTTTTTTTTAACAATTTATTTTTATTTTTCCAATTTATCAGATCGTTCTCGAGGGAAAAAAAGGAAATTAAAAACAAAAAACAAAAAAAAAAAAATGAAAAAAAAAAAACAAGAAAAGTTGGTCGCTTACCTCGCCTTCAGCTCTCTTTTTCTCAAGCTCCTTTTGTTTAGCTTGCTGCTCGGAAATACGTTGTTCTATTGCTGCTAAGGATTCCCGCGTGAACGGACGGAACAAACTTCGTTCTTCCTCTGATATAGAGCCAGAAACTTCGGACATTGTCTAGGCTGCACACAACTGAGCCACCTTCCTGAACAAGAAAAAAAAAATTTATTTTTGATTTGCTTCTAAAAACAAAAAAATTCATTAAAAATGAAAAAAATAATAACAAAAAATAAATTTAGTCTGTTTTTTAGAACAATTTTTCAATAATAATAATAATAATAATTTCAAAAAAATCGGCAAACTTAAAATTTGTGCATGAAGGTCAAAAATATTTTAGGTTATGTTTCAATAATTATAATAATAATTTGTAGAATAGTAATTATTGTTCCTTTTTTTTTGTTTCAGGTGCAAACGGAAGTGGAATCAAAAAAGTAACGGACGGTTACGAAAAAAAGGTTTGTTTTATATTAATGATGAATAATAAATATTAAAGAAAAACAAACCAATAATTATGGTGAAACAAAATAAAAAAACAATTAATGCATTATCTATATACATAGACAAATGTATAACATAACCTAAAATTTAATATTTTAAAAATAATAATAATTCTCATTCATAACCATTAAAATTAACTTAAAATTTGTATTTCCTTTTTAAACTATAAAATTTAAAAATAATATTCAGATAATTCTTGATTTTCTCTAATAATAATAATAATAATAATAATAATAATAACTAAAAATACAATCTAGAATAAATAAAATAAACCCATTACCTTGCTATTGGTGCTAACAATTTCTACAATGGCGGCTGTATTCGTATTGTGGGGAATAATTCAGCTGCTGTTGCCGATAGCGAAATTGAGAATGAGATCTAGAATTGCTTTTTGAAAGCTGCCTTGTCGATTTAAAATGTGTTGTGTTGATGATGATGATGATGACAGTTGAATGTAGAGTAGACGTTTTTAGTGGTCGGACGGATAAATGTGTTTCTCGCACCACGTTACTCCACGGTTTCCGCTTTTGGTTAATGTTGTTTATTCTCTCCTTCGAACTCCACTTTCGTTTTGTTGTTGTTGTTGTTATATTTTTATTTATATCTAAATAACAATCTTTATTCTTTGACAAAATGGCGGCGACCAATAACGAACGCTCTGCGGCAGTGCGTGGTACAGTGGGGCCCGTCCAACTCGAACCAAAATTTCTCATGTCCGATCTGAAATTATACAAAAAAAAAAAAAAGAGAGAGAGAATTAAAAAAAAACCCCGCCTACATTATTATTAAGCCCACCTTTTATTTGTAGCCCCGCCCACTTACTTTTCTACCAACGCCTCCTTTTCACTTGTAACTCCGCCTAGTTTTTTTTTACAAGCCCCGCCCACTTTGCTAATAACGCCTTTTTATACTTGTAACTCCACCTACTTTATCATAAGCCCCGCCTACTTTGCTACTAACGCCTTCTTCTTACTTGCAATCCTGCCTACTTTACCAATAGCCCCGCCTTGAACGAACATGGACCCGCCTACTTTGCTACTAACACCTTTTTTATACTTGTTGCTCCGCCCATTATAAACATAGACCCGACTACTTTGCAATTAACTCCGCTTACTTTGTTTATAGCCTCGCTTTTTACATAAATTCTACTTTGCTATTCACTCCTCCTTTTTTTTCTTTGTAGCTCCGCCTACTTTACCAACAGTCCCGCCTTTAATAAAGAACCCGCCTACTTTTATGACTGATTCCGCCTTTTTTTCTCAAAGCCACGCCTACTTCATGAATAGTCCCGCCTCTAATAAACATAGACCCGCCTACTTTATTGATAGCTCCGCCTTTAAAAAACATGGATCCGCCTACTATGTCAGTAACGCCTCTTTTATACTTGTAGCTCCGCCTACTTTATCATAAGCCCCGCCTCTAACAAACATAGACCCCGCCTACTTTATTGATAGCTCCGCCTTTAACAAACATGGATCCGCCTACTATGTCAGTAACGCTTCTTTTATACTTGTAGCTCCGCCTACTTTATCATAAGCCCCGCCTCTACCGAACATGGACCCGCCTACTTTGAGAATAATCTTGGTTTATCTTAAAACTTAACCTATCTAATAAACTTTAGTTTTTTTCATTTTTTTTTACAATTTAACCACAATTTTTCTAAAAATAAAAATTTAGTAAACTTTTTGCATTAATATTCTAATATTAACTTTTTGAGAATTTTTTCACACACACACACACACACACGTCAAATCAAAATTTCGCAAAACTTTTTGTGCAAAATCTTTCCGCTCTCTTGTTCAACTTAGGCAAAAGCAGGCAAAAGTTTTCGTAGTATGGTTATAAAGTTAGTTGAGAAAGTTTGATGAACTTACGTTTCGATTTACACTCGAATGTGTTTTATAAGCTTATGGCAACAATATATAAGGCAATGTTGCCGTTATGATAATGTATATAAGAAAGTTATTGCATCAAGTTTTAATAAATTCTTATGAGTACAATAAATTTTTTTTGGGGAATGTTTTGACGGAATTTTTTATTTTTCGAAAACAAATAAATATAATAAATTTTTTTTTTTTTTTACTTACGTATACATGAAGCGGCGTGTGTAATCAATTTGTTATCCGAATTATCATAGTCTGCTCCACGTTTCAGTCTGTATCTGCAAAAAAAAAAAAAAAAATTTTTTTTTTAGTAATTACAAAAATTTTTTAAAAAAGACAATTCACTTTTTAAAATAAATTAGGCTATGTATTTAAATTTCGCTCTATATTTGAGGAGAAAAAAAGTTAATTTTTGAATTATGATGGGAAATTAAAAAAAAAATAAATAAAAATTGCTTTTTACCAAACAGAAAAAAAGACTTTCATTATTTTATGTCAGTTTTTTGTGTGTTTGTGTGACATCATTGGATGAGATAACAAAGTGTTTAAACACGTGACTAGGCTTTAGTAGTAGATGCGGCAAAAGTTGAAAAAAAGAAGAAATACCCCCAGGGCAGATGGTGTGACTTCATTTATAAGTGTTAAACGAGCTAACACAATTTTTCAAGGGTTGCCAATTACATTAACTGAACAAAAAAAAAAAAGTTCTCACCACATACACCTGAATGAATTATAAAATAATTTAAAAAATTCCCTAAAAAAAAATTCCACAATTATCAAATACACTTTTATGGGAGTAGAATTTTTTTTTTATTTTAAATCACTTCGTAATTTTATTTCTTCTAATTAGAATATTTCATCTCGAAAATAACAAAACTCATTAATAAAGATTCAAAAAAAAAGTCACAGTAATTTGTTAAGTAATTTGAAAAAAAAAAATCTTGATAAAGCAATACCTCATATCAAACGAGGGGAATCACCTCAATCAGATTATCAATTAAAAATAAAAAAAAAAAAAAAAAAAAAACCTCTCTACTGTTATTGGCATCATTTATCACAATCGATCAATATACTTATAAATGAAAATAAAATTTACTTATTTATAAAAAAAGAAAATATTTTTCACTTCCTTGTTTCGTCCATTCATCGTCGGAGAAAATAACTTTTATAAATAAGGGAGGAAAAATCTTTATAAAAATTTAAATCACATAATCCAAAAAAAAATAATTTAAATGTAAAGAAGCTTGTCAAAAAAAAAAAAAAAAAAAATGAAATTTTAGCACAAAGGAAATTTCTCCGCTTCCACTATATACGTGATACAATATTCAATGGACTACTCACTGTCAAAGAATGACTTTTGTCCCTCTCCATAATATATATAATGCTCTCAAGTATAATAATGTAAAAAAAAATATGGACGAGGGGAAAAAAAACTTCGAAAAAGACAAAGTTTTCATATTACTCCAAAAAAAAAAACGTACTAAATAATTCCATGAAAGAAAACTTTTTACTTTTCTTAAAAGCAAAAAAAAAAGACTTTCCAAATTACACATCCCTTCCCTTTGCCCTCCCCGTGTTAGGAAAAAATTATTCTTCCCTTAAAGTAGATGTCCTATGCGAGAGGTTTAATGGATTTCAATTCAACCCGAAAGTCTCCTCATGCAACTGGGACATGAGACGACCCAGGACATCATTCACTACTTCACCCAATGTATTTTCAATCAATAAACGTGTACGACTGGCTAACCATTTGAATCGAACAAAAAAAAATTTAACGATAACTACTTACTTTTTAGATAAAAAAAAAAGAAAATTATAATTTAATACATTTTTTACAATATTTAAAAAAAAATTTTCCAAATTTAACATAGAATATTGGTTACAAAAAAAAATCCACCATTTTTTTTACTGTTAACAACACTGATTTTTAAAAATACCGCCTTTTTTCTAATAATTTCCGCCTATTTACATAAGACACAACAACCTATTTTTGTTACTGCCCACTTTTTAGTCCCGCCTACTTTTTTTTGTCTAGCCCCACCCATTTGACCTTTAGCTCCGCCTATTTGTTGTATGGTACCGCCCTTTTTCCCCAACATATCTCCGCCTACTTTGGGAATAACCCCACCCATTTGACTTTTAGCTCCGCCTACTTTATGAGTGGTTCCACCCTCTTTAATGTTAGCTCCGCCCATTTTTTTCTAATTACACCTCCCTTTGATGTAATAGTCCAGCTATTTTTAACCTAGCTCCGCCTATTTTACGAATTACTTCGTAGTTTTATATAACAGTTCCGCCTTTTTAAATATAACTCCTCCTACTTTATGAATGGTTCCACCCTCTTCACTTTTAGCTACGCCTACTTTAGACAATTGCTACACCTACTTATGTGTAGCACCACCCTCTTTTTTTTTAAATAATTGTTCTGCATTTTCCAACATAGCTTCGCCTACTTATTTGAAACTCCGCCTTCTTTTTGGTAATAGCTCTGCCTTTTTCAACGTAGCTCCGCCTACTTTATGAATGGCTTCACCCTTTTAAATTTTAGCTCCGCCCACTTTACAAAATAACTCCCCCTACTTATTTGTAGCTCCGCCTTCTTTTTTGGTAATAACTCTGCCTTTTTCAACGTAGCTCCGCCTACTTTATGAATGGCTCCACCCTTTTAAATTATAGCTCCGCCCACTTTACAAAATGACTCCATCTACTTATTTGTAGCTCCGCCTTCTTTTTTGGTAATAACTCTGCCTTTTTCAACGTAGCTCCGCCTACTTTATGAATGGCTCCACACTTTTAAATTTTAGCTCCGCCCACTTTACAAAATGACTCCACCTACTTATTTGTAGCTCCGCCTTCTTTTTGGTAATAGCTATGCCTTTTTCAACGTAGCTCCGCCTACTTTATGAATGGCTCCAACCTTTTAAATTTTAGCTCCGCCCACTTTACAAAATGACTCCACCTACTTATTTGTAGCTCCGCCTTCTTTTTGGTAATAACTCTGCCTTTTTCAACCTAGCTTCGCCTACTTTATGAATGGCTCCACATAAAATTCAGATCGTTGGAGAAAATATAAAAAAAAATTCGATGATATATTGCAAATATTTTCTTTACTTAATATCTGATTTTTGTGAATATCGTGTCACTTAAGTTTATGTATAGAGACAAGAAAGAGAGAAATTGAGTGTTTGACATCGATTACAAAAGGGGATAGGATAACAGAGAAATCTGCCAAAAGTGGAGAGAAGTGGGAAATTTTATTTATTTTTTTTTTTTTTTTATAGAAACAGAGACCTTGAATTTGTCAATATTCTTTTTTGGCGACTCACTGGCGGGATTTGAAATAGGAATAATTTTCTATGAGCTTTAATAATAAAAAAAATTAACTGTCAATGAAAAAAACAAAAAAAAAAAAAGATGAATCTATGTATAAAATATTTTTCCCTTATGAACCCAAAAAAGATTAAGCGATAATAACTTTTCTCTCTCTCTCTCTCTCTCTCTCGTTGTTATTTCTCAAGAAAATAAATCACAGTTCAATCGTGCAATTTTCTCTGCAAGTTTTTTCAATGGCGCTTTTGCTTTTCTCTCGAAATTTTCCCGGCGACAGAATATCAAATGAGGTGAATACCAAAAAACTTTCAAGAGAAAAATATTCACTTTTATTGATATTACATTATTGTGTTCAACTTTAAATCCACACTGATGCTTTAGTAGATAAAAAAAAAAAAAAAAAAAAAATTTCTTCCTTTAAAAAAGAAATAAATAATTCCATTTTTGTAAAAATTATTTTATTTAGAATTAAATAAATAATTAAATAATAATAATAAATTCTATTATTATTATTTTTGCTATTATTATTATTATTATTATTATTATTAGTAGTAGTATTATTAAAAAATAAAATCACTTTTAATTCACATTAAATCTCACAGTATAATTTAAAAAGTAACCTCATGACAAGAGCTTTTACTGTAATAATGGATATTGAAAAAAAAAATATATATATAGAGAGAGAAAGTTGTGAAGCTAGAAACAATCCGTTAATTAATAATCAATAATAACGTCAACGCAACGTAAAAATTATTATTTATTCATTCAAAAAAAAAAAAAAAAAATAGAATTTATTTTGAAAATTAATGGATATTTTGTCACGATAAAAACTTTTATTTTTATATGTCAAATAATTATATAATTATTTAATTAAATATTAATATATCAACTCACGAAATAAGTAAAAAGAAAAGAAAAAAAAATTTTTTTTATTGATTTTCGTCAGTAATTATTATTAAAATATTCATGGAGGGGAGGAGAGTTAATTTTTTTTCCTATTCAAAAATTTGAATTCTTATGTAATATTGTTGTAAGAAAGTGAAGGACAAAAAAAAATGTCTTAAAAATATTAGTAGCTCAATTTTTTTTTTTAAATCAACATAAAGGTAAACTGAATTTTCTCGCTTCAAGTATTAAGAAAATAGCATTTAAGTATTTCTGAATTTATAAAAGGCAAAAAAAAAAGCGAGTCAAGTGTGAGAGAGACGACAAAAAGTAAAAAGGACTTGTTTAATAATAATAATCAATAACAGGCGTCTGAAAAGTTGTTGAACATTAAAAGTAGGAAGTCTATATAATTTGTTTTTATTATTATTATTATTATTATTATTTCACTCTATTTCTTAAATTCTTTTTTTTTCTATTTTTATTACTATTAATTATTTTTTAATTTCCCCCTCCCCTTTTTTTTAAAAATTAATTTAGATAAATTTTTTATTTTTAATTTATATTATTATTTATTTTTTATATTTTTAAACAAATTTATTTATATTTACACTTTATTAAACATTTTTTATGGATAAATAAAAATGAAATTTTTTGATATAATTTTTTTTTTTTGTGGGGAAAATTTTATGACTAATATTTTTTTTTTTTTTTTATATTGCTATGATTCGTCATCTAAAAATCGTATCAAAATTCAAGGACATATTTACTATATGTGAGATCAATAGCAAATTTTTTTTTTTTTTTTTTGTGGTCATGTGGAAACTGAAAGAAAATTCTCTTTCAAATTACGTTAAATAAACATATCCCTCGGTCAATTTTCCCCCTTTCAACGAATATCGAATTTTATTTATAGCATGTCAGCATTTTTTTTTATCCCCTAATTTTTTTTTTGGGAAAAAAAAAATTGTTTCACGAATTTATATATATGCAGGTAATAATTCTCGTTATTAGTTTATGACGCTATTGACGAGAACCAATTAGAATATGGTCATAGACTAAATATATAACATAGATTAAAAAAATTGTCCAGAAAAAATTTTTTTTTTTTTTAAATCTCCAAAAAATGTTCAAAATAAAATTAAATAATAAAAATTTTATTTATAATTAATAATAAATATAAATAATTATTTTTAATATTTATTATTTTTATTAATTATAGATTATAATTTTTTTTTTTAAATCTTAAATGTGATTTTCTAAAAAAAAATTTTCTGGACAAGTTATAATTAGTCCATGACTATAGGTTTAAAAAAATTATTTTTTTTTTTTGAATAATTATAAAAATAATAAAACTTATAAGCATTTACAAAATCTGTTATTTAAGTAGTCTATGGTCTTTACGAACCTATTGTGAATTGACCTTTATTACCATAGACTATAAAAAAATTAGAGATATTAGAAAAAGGAAATTATTTTTTTTTATGAAATATTTCTATTTTTGGCCTAAAATAGCAAAAATTATTTTTTTTCTTGTCCATAAGAAAAAAAATTCCTAACCTACTTTTTAGAGTCTTTTTCCGTCTTTAAATAATCTACAAACTATAATGGCCTTTTTTGCAATTTAATATCATTATATTATCATTGTCTGTGACATTTTATAGTTTTAATGTCGTTAACTCATTAAAATTTTCCAATCAATTTATCAAAAGTTTGTTATAATTCAATATTGAAACTATAAGAGTACATATATATATATATATATATAAAGTCACAAAAATTTATTAACGGTCAATATAACTTCAATTGGAAATTAAGAGAATAAAATTTAGTTTCAATAATCACATTTTAATATATTTTTTTTTCGTCTATGACGATATTTTTTGTTTGAATAAATTATATTTAATTTTTATGAGACAAAATAAAAATTTATTTGAATTAAATGAAAAATTTATTTGAATCAAATAAAAAATTTATTTGAAAGAATTAAAAATTTATTTGAATCAAGTAAAAAATTTATTTGCGACAAATATAACATTTTTTCTTGGTGTAAGTTAAAAAAAAAATATAGATTTTAAAATATAGTAGAAACAACCATAAACAAAAATTTATCTAGAGAGGAAACTATCGTAAAATATGGGTATAGAAAACTCCATAGACTATATAAATGTAGAATATAGATGGAAAAATATCGCAAAATTCAACAGTGAAATAAACTATAAAAAAAAAATTACTGACTGACAAATATAGAGCAATAAATGTAAGTGCGAGTGTGTATCGATATATCGATTTCAAATATAAATTGAACATATTATAATAATTAAATTTAAAAAATTCACTTTCATTTAATTGTCAGTTGTAATTTTTCCTGTTTGGAAATATTTTCCAATAACCTATTCTTTTATAGATCAAAAAAAAATTTAACCATAGACTAACAAATAACCTAGAATTTGAACTCGATTGAGAAAATGTAACTTACAAAAAATTTTTCTTTGACAAAATTATTTCTCTCTCTCTCTCTCTCTCTCTCTGTTTTTTTGTCCAATTCGTAGTAATTTAGAAAAAATATGTAAATTCCAAAAAAAATTTCTTGGACAAATTTATTCTAGAAAAAAAATCTCTTTTTTTTTGTCCAATTTGTGGTAATTTACGTAAATACTAATTCATGGAAACGTGGCGGGAAATTTAAATAATAAAAATTTGTATATATTTTAATAACTATTTTTCCAGATTAAAAATTATTAAACCATATTTTCTAACCTCAAAACCTCTTAGAAACGTTAAAATAATAAAATAATTTACAAAAAAATAACTGATTATTAAAAAAAAAGGAAAATTTTTTTTCCCTCCTCTAACCAATAACAAATTACTTTGAAATGAGTTGGGAGTGATAGGGTCAAAGTATCAATTTAGCTGCTCATGTAATTCGTAAATTGAAAGAATAAGCCTCATAGTCAATGTGTATATTCTATTGTCGCGCGCAAGTAGTTCAAAACCAGGTTGCAGGTGGTAAAGCAATCGATACAGCGACTACATTTCGCGCATGTTGTAGCACCAAAGGCGTACCATATCTATTACTTTCCCTTTTGGCCGCAGATATAATGCGAATCCCTTTTTTCCCCCTCCCCAATCAGTATATTTAAACCTAATAAATAACCTAATTTTAACAAAAAAAAAAAAAATCAAATCAAATTCCACCACAATGATCAATTTGAAAATAAATTGCTTACTTTTCTCATTCTCGATTTTCTTTTTTTTATCATTCTTGTTAGTTCCATAGCAAATTGGATTGGACCAAAAGTCAACCATAGACTATAGAATTAATCTAGAAACGTAATCTTCACGAGAGTAACTTGTTATAATACGGATACAATTTGATTTTATCTCTCTTTGGAAAATAAAAGAAAAAGACCACAGAGAGAAAAATAAATTCTATATAAGAAATATTTCTAACCTCAAAATTTGTTGACAAAAGCATTTTTATTGTTCGGGATTTATATTTGAGGGGGAGGGGAAAAGTGAAAAGGTGATAATCAGTGAATTTGGTTAGGGTGGAATATATTCCCCCCCCCCACCCCACCCCAACCCGATTTTTTTCCCTTATATATTATATATTATCAAAGCTTTGCCTTCTCTCCCACCAGCAAAGTCTCTGTCGATTGTGAGTTCACACACCGCTTTAAAAAGGATGGGCCACTAACCCAGATTAAAGAAGGTCATCTCTCTCTCTTTCTCTCTCTCTTATACATACAGTTCGCGTACCGTAGAGCCTGCCCTCTTTTACAACATTCAACTTGACTCGCGCCGCAAAGGCGGACTTATTTTTCTACAAATATATGTATATGTATATAATGCCTACCGGCATTTATAAAACTTTTTTCAAAGAAAAACTTGCCTTGATGTGAAAGCTGTAATTTTTAATCTCCTCCCCTCCCTTCTCCCTACCTCACTCTATTTCGTGTCTTCGAAATTAGTTTCTCTTGCTACGTTACTCTAACCATTTTTTTTTTTTTTTTTTTTAAGAAACTCGAAACAAAAAATATTTTATATTCCTTGAAAATTGAATAGGAAAATATTTCCTCCCCAGAAATAGTGATCTAGTGAAAATTTAATGACATTATAGTAACTTTTAATTTTAACTAGAATAGCACTTTTCTAGTTCTGATATTTTTACAAATTTACTAGAAAGTAACAATTTACTGTAAACAGGAATTTTTTTTCGATTATGAACATACTTTAATACTGCTATTAGGCTACACCCATTTGTATAATAATAATAATAATAATAATTGTTCCTTTTTTTGTTTCAGATGGCCACGGAATATCAAGAAAAGTAACGGACGGTTACGAAAAAAAGGTTTGTTTTATATTAATGATGAATAATAAATATAAAAGCAAAAAAAAAATACCAATTCTGGTGAAACAAAATAAAACAACATTTAAGGCATTGAGTGATTATCTCTGATATATAAAGTTATAAATTTATAACATAACCTAAAATTTAATATTTTAATAATAATAATAATAATAATTTCCACTCATAACCAATAAAATTAACCTAAAATTGATAACATAACCTAAAATTTAATATTTTAATTATTCTCATTTATAACCAACAAAAAAATATAAAGTCAAATTTAGTGAATTCATTGTTAAAATTAATTTAAAAGTTACTATAAAGTTACTAAATCTTCACTAGAGCAGGGTGCGGTAGTTGATGAGAATTAGGAAAAATTTCGAGTAGGGACAACTGAAACCCACCGATATTTGAAAAAGTCGTGACACTTCTTTAATAATTTTATTAGTTTATGGCGTATTGTGTAGATAACTTCTCAAATGTGCCACTGGACAAATTCCCCACTACCAGTTTTATAAATATTCCACTGGCTAAATTAAATGAATTTTCATTTATCATCGCGTTTCGTAACTTACGTAATTTTATTTTCTTGAGAAATTTTCAAAATTACCGATGTAAAGAAAGTATTGTAGAACAGTCTTAATAAATTTTTTTGCTGAATACCAATGTCACATTTGAGATGTTGTACACATTATTTACACCATACGCCATGAACTAATAAAATTCTTATAAAAATGTCACGAATTTTTAACATACCGTCAAACCGGAAGAAGAAAATTTATGCAATTGAAAGAAAAAAAAAATTAGAAAATTGAAAAAATATTAGAAATAAAACTGAATTTAGTAATTAAAGACACAGTAACAATGTAATCTATATCATTTTATAGTTTATGGAATTTTTTTTAGGGCCAACACACATTGAAATCGTAATATGTAAATCGTGATAATATTTACGACGTCAATGTGCCAAGGCCTTTAAATTACCATAAAATTAGTATATATATATGGATGTATGTATATTATTTAACTCAACAGAAGTACATAAAAAAGAAAAAACTTAGACTATGAAATGACATAGATTGGAAAATATTGAAAAAAATAGAAAACTAGAAAATTAAAAGACTTTCTAGTAAATTTCCAGTTACCAAAAATTTTAACAAAATAACTAGAAAGAAAACTAAAATTTGCATTAGATTTTCGTACATTAAGGCCAACACATAAATAGCTCTAGTAAAAATTTAGTGACTAGTAACTTTTAATTTCAACTAAAATGTTATTAAATTATCACTAGAGCAGGGTGCGGTAGTTGACCGAAAATTATGACAAATTGGTTATTAGGGACATTAACTTCTTTCCATCTACCCTAAAAAATCACCATAAACTATAAAATCACATATAGATTGGAAAACAAACTTTTTTTTTACAAAATTCAACTAGTGTCTTATTTATACAGTCTATGACGACAAACTAATCAAAACTAATTGGACAATATTTAATTTATCTAATCGAATGAAATAAAATAATAAATAATTATTAAATATAATAATAATAATAATAAAATAAAATCTCGATACAAATTCACATTTAAAAAAATGATTAAGAGTTAAAAAATAACGAAAATATTTAGGGACAACAAACAAAAAAGTCAAGTATTACCTGACAATGAAAAAAGGGCTCTAGAAGGAAAAAAAATTTTTTTTTTTCTCTTACATTTCTAAGAATGCTTTGATTCTTGAGGAGAGAGGGGTAGGGGTCAGAGGTCAATTCCACTCAATACACACACGGTGGGGAAAAACAAATGCTTTTCTTTTATAGATTGTCGAGAGTTGTTCGACAATGCGTCAGGCCTTGAATTCGGGTTTGAATGAGAGACTATCGACATGACTGAAGGGCCTATTATTCAGAATTCGAGAGTAAGAGAGAGAGAGAGAGAGAGAGAGAGAGAGAGAGAGGCCTGACGCGACATTTTACATGTATATCTTTTTTCTACTAACACTGACGTCTCATGAGGGAAAGATTTTTTTATTTTTATTTCAACTCCTAAGCGTCAATTTTTTCTTACCCTCGAAAAAAAAGAACCAGAAATCCCTCTTCACCCATCATTTATCCCAAGACAATTTTCTGATGTGTGAGAAATCTCCGAATATTAGATTCATTTTTCAAAAAGCACATTTTTCATATTATATATATATATATATACAATATAGGAAAAGTGTTATTGAAGTAAATTGTGAGAGGCAGAGAAATTGTTTTTTTTTTTGAAGTTATGTTAACCAAACACAACTTTATGCTTATCCACTGCCAGACATGATTGAAATTTTAAATTGACTCAAGAGATTTTTGGTGTGTAACATAACCTTAAAAAAATTTAGTTTTTCAGTTTCTAAAACTGTTTCTTTAACATATTAAAAATTAGTTTTAATTTTGATTATAAAACGTCAGTGTGAATAAATAATAAATAAGTAATAAATAAATAATAATAATAAATAAAAATAGTAATAAATAAATAATAATAATAAATAATAATAAATAATAAATAAATCATAAAAACGATAGAAATTCACGTATAAAAAGTCTGTCTGACTAAAAAACACTTTGTCACTTATGTCTGACCAAAGCAAATTTGTACTACTTCCAAATGAGACGTCTTTTAATGTTTCTCTACTAACATACAAGGAAGCATTTACACATTCAGTAAAAATTTTGTTTTTAATTTTAATTTATTTTTTAATATATTATTAATAATAATAATAATAATATTTATCATAGTAATAATAATAATGATAATAATAATAATAATTCCTCTTATAAAAAAGAAGAAATGTTTTTCATTAATTCTAATCTTATTTTTTTTGTTTCAGATGGACACGGAAGAAATATCAAAAAAAGTAACGGACGGTTACGAAAAAAAGGTTTGTTTTATATTAATGATGAATAATAAATATAAAAGCAAAAAAAATACCAATTCTGGTGAAGCAAAATAGAAAAACGATTAAGGCATTGAGGGATTATCTCTGATATATAAATTAGGAATTTATAACATAACCTAAAATTTAATATTTTAACAACAACAATAATAATAATAATTTATAATCAATAAAATTAAACTAAAATTGATAACATAACCTAAAATTTAATATTTAAATAATAATAATTCCCATTGATAATCAATAAAATTAGCCAAAAATTTACAGCATAACCTAAAATTTAATATTATTTTGAATAATTATTCCCATTTGTAATCAATAAAATTAATCGAAAATTTTAAACCTAACCTAAAATTTAGTATTTCAATAATAATTCTTATTTATAATCTATAAAATTAATCGAAAATTTATAACATAATCTAAAATTTCTATTTCCTTTTTAAACTAGAAAAATAATAAACTACACAATAAAAAGTAAAAAAAATACCTTATAAACTTAAAAAAAAGCCATAGAATGACACAAATGTCAAGGATTTTTTTAAATATACTATAAATATTCATATATTATAATGTGAATGTGGAGAGATTGTCTATCATAACTTTTCCCATATTATATATTGATTTAAAAATATTGTCCAGATAATTCTTGATTTTCTCTAATAATAATAACAATAATAATAATAATAATAATAATAATATACCATATGAGTGAAATAAATGTATCGAAAAATTATTTCAAACTAAATATAGTTGAATTAAAACACACACACATGTGTTGCACTTGTTGGAATTTCGATAACAATCGTCAGTTAGCTATATATACATATTATATATAAACACGTTTTGTAATTGGATGAAAACGGAAATGAAAGGGAAACGTAGCCTCGTCAACACATGATTGGGACGTTTAATGTCGAAAACTGACTGCATACTTAAATTTTATCGATACGTTCAATCGCGAGAGAGAGAGATAGAGAGAGAGAGAGAGAGAGAGAGAGAGAGAGAAATGCTTCGAATTTGAGTGTAATTGTCATGTCGTCAAGAGAAATATGATGAATAATACATACACATATATTTCAAACGAATGAATATTGACAGTTTCAATCAAGGAAATGCTCTAGTTTCTTTTTTTTAATTTCGTCAATTTTTCGACAATGCCTTTTGAAACAATATCCAGTTAAATAAATGTAAATTCAATTTTTTCTTTGTTTGTCTAGTCGCAAAATAATAATAATAATAATGATAAACTAAACACTAAATTTGTCCAGTGTCACATTTCAGATGTTGCACCATACGCCACGAAGTAATAAAATTATTATAGAAATGTCACGACTTAATGTCCTCAAATAAGGACAAATGTGTGTTATAATATTCTAAAAAAGAAATAATTTTTTTGGCCAAGCATATGTGGCACAGTTGAGGTATTAAATAATAAAAAAAATTTTCCTTTTACGAGAAAGCAGGGGTTAGGTATATATAGTGGTTGTGATCTCAAAAGTCGTAAAAAAAACAAAGGAAGTAATCAAACTTGACCCGCAAAATTATTTCCCTTTTTCGTCTTAGGTCTTGTATAAACATAATATGATCAATATAAAGTCTCATAATATATAGAGTACAGTAAACTGTATGTGCCTGCATATTGACTAGCTATTTCACAAGAACTGTCACATATGGAAGGTCACATACAAAATATATATATATACAATGAAACAAGTAATGTCTTCTCAAGCAATCAGAATTTTACACTCAATACACACAAGTTTTAACGTTCTACAATTTTAACAAAAAAAATATCTTGAGATAATCAAGAATTGAGGATAATGTCTTAAGTAAGGACCTCTTAAGTTTTAACCTCATTAGGACCATGTAATAAGTTAGATGACAATTTTCGGAAAGAATGTCCTAAATTATGTTCTAAGTATAAAAAAAACCAATTTCAAAAAATCCTCACCTAAAAATTCACAAAATTTTTCCTAAAGAAATTTCATTTTTATGAAAACCACTTTCTATAATCTAAGGCAAAAAAAATTATGTTCTATTTGTCACTAAAGAGTCCTATAATTTAAAGAATATCCAATAAAATCCGTATAGACGAATGAGGTCGTAATCAATCATTTTTCCTCCCCCTCAAGTAATTAATAAAGATATTGACCGCAGTGAAGAAAAAAAAAAAGTTCCACCCTCTCTTTCTATATATATATATATATATGTCTATATGCCTTTATCGTACCTTCATATCTCATAAAAATCCAACTGATATAACATCTAATGACATTGTTTTTACCTTCTAAAATACATCATAATTAAACAAGCTAATGTGATTCTAATAGTATTAAAAATTAATGTTTTTCCTCATTTAAAAAAGAATAAATATTTCGTGTTTCATTAATCAAAAAAAAAAAAAAAAAAAAAAGATAAGAAACCATTTATAAAATACATATTCGTCCCCCCTTACGGTTATAAAAAAAAAAAAATCTCGACCCCAAAAAAATATAAATTTTCTCCAAAAAACAATCATGATTCTGATTTTGATCTTAAAATTTATTTTATCTATGAAAGGAATTTTTTATGTTCCCTATGCAAAAAATGATTTTATCACTAGTGGAAAAAATATTTCTTAATTGAAATGAAAAAATATTCGGTATTATATTTTTTTTATTCTAAATTATTTTTTTACCATTAATTTTCATTTTTATTCTGAATAGTTTTTTTTACCATTAATTTTCTTTTGTAAAATAGAAATAAATAAGATTCTTTATAAAGTAGTATTATTTTTATTTGTTGGCAAATATGGAATGTAATTACGCTAAGGGCATTGACCTCATCCAAAATGATTCCTAATGACCTTATAAGTATTATACTGAAATTTTTTTTTTTTTTATTAATTACAAGCTTTTTTTAATATTCTTTTCTTTGTTTCAGATACGGATGATCAAAAAAGTAACGGACGGTTACAAAAAGTTTGTTTAATATTAATAATGAGAAATAAATAAAAAAACAAAAAATACCAATGATAGTGAAACAAAATTCAAAATGATTTCTAATGACCTTAGAAGTATTATAGTACCAAACAATTTTTTTTTAATAAATTACAAGCTTATTTTAACTTTGTTTTTTTTTTTTTTGTTTCAGATGGCCACGGAATATCAAGAAAAGTAACGGACGGTTACGAAAAAAAGGTTTGTTTTATATTAATGATGAATAATAAATAGAAAAGCAAAAAAAAACCCAATTATGGTGAAGAAAAATAAAAAAAAACGATTAAGGCATTGAAGGGTTATATATAAAGTACGAGGGTTGAATATAAAAAGTCAAAAACGTGTTCAAAAAAAAAAAAAAAAATTTCCTCCAATACTTTGCGAAAAAGCGATATTGAAAAATTCCGCATCGTGTTTGCGA
Organism: Leptopilina boulardi; assembly: GCF_019393585.1. Lineage (NCBI taxonomy): Eukaryota > Metazoa > Arthropoda > Insecta > Hymenoptera > Figitidae > Leptopilina > Leptopilina boulardi. The sequence continues at coordinate 685,459 of NW_026138025.1, forward strand.
GTCTTTATTGAATAGCCGTTATATTTCTTTTTCTCTTTCTCTCTCTCTTTAATACATATAAATTGTTTTCATCTTTTTTTTGCTAATTTTTCTTTCAAAAAAAAATTTTTTTTACTACTTTTCTATCAATTTTGTATTTACTCCAAAAAAAAAAAAATTTTCCCACAAATATTGAAATATTCCATTCTATGGGTTTTAATTAAATTTCAAAGTCTAATTATTATATATAGAGCAAATCGATGCCCTCCCCCCTCTTAAAATTAAGTCACCGAAATTGAAAAAAATTGAATTTGTTAAAAAAAAGCCATTTTGAGCTAATCGAAACAATTTTTAGTTTGGTTTTTAAAGAATCTATTTTTGTAATAGAAATTTTAAATTTTTTTAGCCCTGAATAATTTTAATAAATTACGATTTAATCTTCATTAAAAATCATTTTGTACTTACAATTTTTTTTTTTTGAAGACTCGACTTTCCTGCGTGAATTCTCTCTCTCTCTCTCTTGGAGTTGAGCGATGCGGAATACCAGGCACTGATGTTATATGGGGCGGGTTCTGTAGACACCTTATCCGCGGTGCCTTTTCTTTATTAATTCTCTCACTCCTTTATCCATGAATCTTCGGGCAAAAATTTCTTTTTTTTTCCTCCGTAAAAAAAAATGGAATCAAAATTAAAAAGAACACTTTTTTTGTGGAGGGGAGGGATTAAAAAGGATACTTTATCTCCCTTGGAATATGGAAGCGAAAAAAAAAATAAAAATTAGCGAAAAAAGAATAGATCGAGGAAAGAAAAACCCACTTATTTGCTTATTCACACCTGCACTTTTGACCGCAACGGCAAGGACCCGCCCCGTACACCATACTACACAAAAGTGTAGTGTATAAAGAGAGCGTAAAATTTACTTTGCGATAACATTTCACAAATGAATTAAATATACCCCTACTATCGTAATTTCATTATCTTCCTTTTTTTTTGGAATCACCTTTGAAAAAAAGGGAATTTCGGTTTTGGACTCCACCGCACTAGCGACACACATACACACACACACACTTCGTTTCGTTCTTCGACTGCAATAAATCCACAAGTTTGGCAAACACCAAAAAAAAAGAAAAAAAAATAATAATTTTTTTAACACCTTCGCGACGACGACAGCCCTCGTTTCACTCTCGTTGATGATAAATTGAAAATTATATCTTCACCAAATCAAAAAAAGAAATTTCACGAAAGGCCCGTTTTTAAAACACTTGACAATATATTGACAACAAATCGTGATTCTTTCTTTCCCCTTTTTTTTAGATATATATTTTTTTTCAATGGCCCCCCGTTTAAAATTCTTTTCTTTTCGTCAACGAAGGCCGTCTTGAAGGTTGGTGTTGAAGCCGCGCTGAGGCGAACCGAGCCAGCGCAACCGTTAACTGCATGCGTGTTGCGCGCCCAACATCGCGCAGCGGACGTCTAGTAAACTAAATTTGCGTCCCTCTCTTCAACCAACCAACCACCACCAACAACCAAAGGAAGCAAGCAGACGACGACGACGACGCTGCGCTGGTAACTCCAAATCCGGCACACAACGACGCACCCGTAAACACTGGATCGCCCTACAAACCCGATTACTCAGTAACACTACTATCACACTAAAGTTGTGTATATATGTATGTGTGTGTGTGTGGTGCTACCGACAACGTCGATACGAAAACCCCCGGTCAACGTGGATCGCGACCTCCCGGCTATCGCACCTACGCATCCCCCCCCCCTTCCCTCTTTCTCTCTCTCCTTTTGCCCGTTCATCCCTCATTCTCTCTCTCTCTCTCTCTTGCTCTCTCTCCAATGCGCCCTTTCTTTACTCGGAAGCGTTTACATTCTCTCAGTGCAGATGCACTCAAATACACAAATACATGTACAAGAATGGCGGCTACCGGTACAACTGCACTCTCTTGTAAAACATAGAACCACCCCCCTCCCCCCCCTTAGACAGCTGAGATTAAAAATTTTTTTTCTATCTTTGTATAAATACAGCCCAAGTAACAAGCGCTTTTAGAAAATTTCGTCATATTTGAGCTGACATTTTGAATTTTGAAAAACTAACCTCCAATTCATAATTATAGCGATTTCAAAAAAAAACCATTCAAGTAACAATTTTTAAGCTAATTACAAATTCGAGGTTAGTTTTTTAAAATTCAAAATGGCGAAAGTTACTTTTTAAAGACCAACGCAGAAACGTAATCGGAATAAGGAATTAGAGAAGGACAAACGAATATGTCTATCCTTCTCTAACTCATTCTTCCGGTTGCGTTTGCGAATACGTTTCTATTCTGCTCAGGCCTTAAAAAAAAGTTTTTTAAAATCACTTGAAAATTTGTTATTTATAAAGGGTTTTTAGAGTCGCTGATTAATTCGAGGTTCTCGAATTCGATATGATTTTATCACTAGTGGAAAAAATATTTCCTAATTGAAATGAAAGAATATTTGGTATTATATTTTTTTTATTCTGAATTATTTTTTTTACCATTAATTTTCATTTTTATTCGGAATAGCTATTTTTTACCATATTAATTTTCTTTTTTAAAATAGAAATAAATATAAGATTCTTTATAAAGTAGTATTATTTTTATTTGTTGTCGCAAATATGGAATGTAATTACGCTAAGGGTATTGACCTCATCCAAATTGATTCCTAATGACTTTATAAGTATTATACTAAAAATTTTTTTTTTTTTTATTAATTACAAAGCTTTTTTTAACATTCTTTTCTTTGTTTCAGATACGGAAAATTAAAAAAGTAACGGAAGGTTACAAAAAGTTTGTTTAATATTAATGATGAAAAATAAATAAAAATACCAATTATAGTGAAGCAAAATTCAAAATGATTCCTAATGACCTTAAAAGTATTATATAGTACCAAACAATTTTTTTGTTTCAGATGACCACGGAATATCAAGAAAAGTAACGGACGGTTACGAAAAAAAGGTTTGTTTTATATTAATGATGAATAATAAAAATAAAAGCAAAAAAAAAAAATTCAAAATGGTAAAACGTTTTTTTTTCATTTTCAAGCGATTTTAGAAAATTTAAAAAAAAAACTTCTGCCATTTTGAATTTTGAAAAACTAACCTCGGATTTTGTAATCAGCGACTCTAAGTCCCCCCCCCCTTCAAGTATCAATTTTTAATAGTTTTTGGAAAATTTGTAAAATAAAACTTTTCGAAATTTTGAATTTTAAAAAGACTAACCTCAAATTTGTAACACAGCCACACAAAAAAAAGTACTCGGGCCGGGGAATGAGACCACCATTTCTTGATGTATTTTGATGCGCTGAACACGAATCTGAAGTCCGTTTAGCTCCATCACGTCAGGATTTTGACATAACCTCAAAAAACATAGCTGATTTTAAATGACAGGAGAAATTTTTTAAATAATGGCAGATTTGCTTGAATCTTGTTACTCGGGGGTTTTTGGGGTCGCTAATTACGAATTTAACGTCAAATTTATAAAATTCAAAATGACGGATCCAATATGGCGGACGAATTTTTAAAAAGTAGTTGGATTTTTACAAAAATTGGTATCATGGGGTTTTTTTGGAGTCGCTGATTACGAATTTAACGTCAGATTATTCAAATGTAAAAATGGATACCAATTTTCGTAAAAATCCAACTACTTTTTAAAAATTCGTCCGCCATATTGGATCCGCCATTTTGAATTTTATAAATCTGACGTTAAATTCGTAATCAGCGACCCCAAAAACCCCCGAGTAACAAGATTCAAGCAAATCTGCCTAAAAAATTTCTCCTGTCATTTAAAATCAGCTATGTTTTTTTAGGTTATGTCAAAATCCTGACGTGATGGAGCTAAACGGACTTCAGATTCGTGTTCAGCGCATCAAAATACATCAAGAAATGGTGGTCTCATTCCCCGGCCCGAGTACTTTTTTTTTGTGTGGCTGTGTAATCAGAGACTCTTAACCCCTCTCCTCCTCAACCCTATAGTAACAATTTTCAAGCAATTTTGGGTAATTTGTAAAAAAAAAAAAAAAATAGTTCAAAATATACTTGGGACAAGTTTGAAACATGTTATAAACATGTTTAAATTTTCATTGGAACCAGTTTCGAATAGGTTTCGAACAAGTTCACAATAGATTTCAAATAAGATTAATAAATGTGCTTTGAACAAAAATGTAAAATGTGATTCTAAAAAAAACGCAGAATACGATTTAAACAAGTTCAAAACATGTTTCGAAACGAATATTAAAAACGTTCAACAAGTTTGAGTTGAGTCAAGTTTGGAATAGATTTTAGATAATTACAGAGATTAGAATAGGTGTTCTTTTTCTTTTTTTTTTTTTGAAACAAATTCAGACTACCTATTTGTAATACAAGTTCAAAAATATATTTTTCGAACAAAGATAAGAATAGCATTTTTTAAATAAAACGAATTCAAAATTTAGTTCGGCCTTGTTTTTTCTGCTATTTATATATATTAACAATAGTTAAATATAAATGTTGATTATATTTATTGAAGAAACACTAAAAAAAAAATAAGAAAAGTACTTTATTCAGTTAATTTTGGACGTGGTTGCAAGTTAAAATATCAATTTTTAGATGCGGAATTGCAATCGATATCTAATTATGCAGTCAACAGATGTAGGAATTGATTTATTTTTACCTCGCATTTTGTTACTTGTAACTACATACACATACACACATATATTTATGAAGTTAAAGGAAGACAACATTCGAAGGGAAAAAGGGGGTGGGGGGGGTGGTTTAAAAATCAATACGTAGTTAAAGGAAAGCGTCTTTCTTTTTTTAAACCTAACAAGAACTTGACAAAAAAGAAAAGCCGGGAAATCTTTAATATATATATATATATATATATATCGAATTCAAACACAGGGGATTTTTTTTCTCTATCCTCTTATTCATAAGATAGCCATTTCTTTTTAATAAAAAAATATTTTCAAATAACTGTAATCTATAAACATGAGGGAATAAATTTTTCAAATGATTTTTGATTATGAATATAGATTTCAGATCGAGACTAGAATCATTTTTTTTAAATTATAATTTTCAAAAAAAAATTTTTGGAGTAAATTTTGAAACTGATTTTAAATTTTAAATTGTTCGAATTATTATTTAATATAATTTCCATAAAAACCGATTTTTCTGCAGAATTTTTAATCGAAAATTCATTTAACAGAATTTCTAATTTAATAAGAATTTTCATTTGTCCGAAATTGCAAATGACCGAAAAATCGATTTTGGCGCGATTTTTAAATTATCAACCAATCAAAAAAAATTAGCCATAAAATTGTGATTGGTTGATAATTTAAAAATCGCGCCAAAATCGATTTTTCGGTCATTTGCAATTTAGGACAAATGAAAATTCTTATCAATTAGAAATTTCGTTAAATAATTTTTCGGTTAAAAATTCTGCAGAAAAATCGGTCCTATTATTATGTTAAATGAAATTTCGAGCAAATAAAAATTCTGACAAATAAAAATTCGAATAAATAAAAATTCTGTTAAGTGAATTTTCGGTTATATAAAAAAAAAAAATTCTGTAATATAGAAAAAATCGTTTTCATGAAAATTCTCCAAAAATACTAATTCAAACAAATAAAAATTCGACTCAAAAATAATTATGACAAATAAAATAGATTTTTGAACAAATTTATAACGTGCTTTGTATGTAGTTTCAAAACAGATTAGAAATATGTTTAGAACAAGTACTGAATAAATTTTAAAATAGTTTCGAACAAGTTCTGAATAAATTTTTAAATAATTTCGAACAAGTTAAAAATAGATTTAGAAATGGTTCCTTACATGTTTCAAACAAGTTAAAAACGTGTTTTAAAATTGTTTTGTAACAGATTCAAAACTTGTTTAGAACAAGTGCTAAAATTGTTTGAAACAAGTACTGAATAGATTCGAAACTTGTTTGAAACAAGTACTGAATAGATTCGAAACATGTTTAAAACAAATACTGAATAGGTTTTAAAAATAGTTTCCAACAAGTTCAATATATATGTTTAAAAATTTTTTTTGGGACAAATTCGGAACTTGTTTAGAACAAGTACGGTTATAGGTTTTAAAAAGAAATAGTTTCGGACAAGTTTAAAATAAGTTTCAAACATGTTTGAAACAGGTTTTTGCCGTTTGTTGGAAATAAATTCAAAACATGTTCAAAACAAATGGAGAATAGGTTTTTAAAATTGTTTCAAACAAGTTATAAAATAGGTTCGGGACAAGTTTGAAATTATATTTTTTAACAGAATTAAGGTTCTCTTTGTTTTTTTTTTTTTTTTTTTTTTTTAAATAAAATACACACATGTCAAGGAAAAAAAAACGATTAAAACTGAAATTAATGTTGTATTACACCTTAGAGGCTGGAAACTTAATAAGATTAGTGCTCACTGGAGATGCTAAGTTAAATATTCTCTCTCTCTCTCTCTCTCTCTCTCTCTCTCTCCCCGAGGTTAAATCGAAATTGATTATGCCTCTTGACGTGAAAATAATTTTTTAATTTATTTTATTTTTTTTATGCTTACAAACATTGAGTCGATCTAATAAAATGTATTTTTAAAAAACATTATAAAAAAGTATTTTTTTTTTTGGATAAAAAAAAGAAATTAATTTGTAAGTTTTAAAAACAAAAAATTATAAAAAGTATTATTTTTGGTAAAACAAAAAAACTTTTTTTTTGCTTTTGATAAAAAAAAAAAAAAAATTTTTTTTTTGATGATAAAAATTGTATTTCATGAAAGTAGAGAGAACAAACGAAGGAAAAAAGAGCGTCTGACGTGTCGACTGTTACTACTGAACAACAGTCACGTTTTCGTTCTACTGCAGTGAAACAGCTCAGAATGAAATCAGACCGATATGTTTGCCTCACTTTATATATGTATATATATATACGTATAAAATGTATATATATATGTATGTATATATAGATATACATTTACAAGTGACGCGCATCGATAGATGTCCAAAGTTTTATTTTTCATTCATTATTCCAATAACAGAGAAGACATTCGACGAATATTTATTTTATTTTTTACATTAAAAAAAAATTAAAAATTAATGAAAAATTTTCAATTTAGTACCTAACGTATATTTTTGAATTCAAAAATTTTTTTTTTAAATTTAATTATAATACACGGAAAAAAAGATTTATTTGGAATAGCAAAACATTTCGCTATACTAGCCATAGTTTTACTTGTTTCAGTTAAATCTTTCTCTATTCTAGTGAAACCTTTCGCTGTTTTAGGTAAATATTTTTTTTTCCCTATAATATAATATTATAAATTATGTATTTTAAATAATAATAATAAATAATAATAAATTAATTAATAATTAACTAATTAATAATAATAATAATAATAATAAATAAATAAATAAATTTATTACAAAATTTATAATATATAATAAGTAATATATGATATATTATTAATTTTATTTATTATAATTTATTTATAGTAATAATTCATAAATCTTTAATAAAATAAAATAAGAAAATAAATTTAAAAAAAAGAAAAATAAAAAGTATATATGTAACAGTTCCTTAAGTGAAATATTGTAATGAAATAAAGAAAAAGAGAATTTTTCCATTCTTTTTTTTGTCACGTAAAAAATAAATTTTACGTCATAACATGATTAAGAATTCAGAGGGTGGAATAAAGCAGAAGCTAATAAATAGACCTAAAACGAGGGGGTTGGAAGGAGGAGGGGGGGGGGGGATTGTAAAAAATAAATGAAGGGACGAAATGGGAAAAGGAATCTCAGACAGAAGAAAAAGTGGATAAAATTAAATTGAACGACGAAAATGACAATGGGGCTATATATATAAAACAGAGAGAGAGAGAGAGAGAGAGAGAGAGAGAGAGAGAGAGAAAATAAAAGCAAAACCCAAAGATTGATGCTTAAATTATAAATTAAAAATAATGTTATCATTATTCAAGTATAATTAAACAAATTAAAAAACAAAATCTTTTTTAAATTCTTCAATTATTTATTATAATGAAATAAAATAAAAATCTTTTTTATCAACTGTCGGTAAAACAGATTTAGTGGAAATTTTTCGATCTAACCTATATCTCTGATGCTTTTCTACATTAATACATTATAATTTTTATTTACTATTATTCTCAGCATTAAATTTACTATTATCAATATTATTATTATTATTATTATTATTTTTATTATTATAAGGCATTAATTTTAAATAAAAATAATTTTTTACTTAATTTATTAGTTATATAATAATAAATTAAAAAAAAATTAAATTATTTGTAAATAATTTTGTTTTAACCCTTCCTCCACTATTTTTGCTCCATCCCCCCCCCACCTTACCCACATTCTCATGATTAGCCGTCTCTTGGAAAACTTGTCGCATAAGAGAGAAAATGTGTGTTCAGACTTTGGAAATACTCGTGGGAGTAAGTTCTGTGTGTCGTGGATGGATCAATGAAAATATACCCCCCACCCTCCAAAACTTCTCTCTTTAATGCCAAGTCATCCCTTCCTTCAAAACCCTACACACATAAACATATATACATATATGAAACACACACACACATATATATATATATATATATAAAAACCAACCCTCTCTTATATCCATGACCAGGAGAACACGGTACCATACCGCGCCACTTTTTACTATCTTTACCTGAAAACGTTGGCCTGCGGTTAAATCCCGACCATACCCCATGCAAGTAAGCTCGTCCGCATAAAAAAGAAGAAGAAGAAGAAGAAGCAGAAAAAACAACGTTAAAAAAAATAAAAAGTAAAAAAATAATGATAAAAAATTTTTAAAATTTTATCTTCCCTTAAGGCAAAGTATAAATTTAAGATATTTCCATTTAAAGAAAAAAATTTTTTTTTATTATTATTAAAATTGTAGCTGAATTTCATTTTACAATAAGTCATAACCGGAAAATGAAACGAAAGTCGTTTTCAATTCGAGGAAACGGAACGGGGTTAAGAAACGGAGCAAGAAAGAGAGAGAAAAAGGGGGGTAGTGAGAGAGAGAGAGAGAGAGAAAGGAGTGGGGAGAGAGTAGAACATTTTACACTAAAGAAGGGAAACCTCTATGGGAAATGGAATTTGAATTATTTATCCCATGAATATATATTATCGTCATTGGTTTTAATTTTCTGAAAATGGAATTATTTTTCATTACTTAATGAACAAATATTGTAATAACAGTGGAATATTTTTTTTAATATTTTCCATATTTTCTTTTAAAGTAATTCCAGAAATCAACTAAAATTAATAAAATTTCAAACTTATTCTACATTTAACAAATAATTTAATAATAATAATAATAATTAATAATAATAAAGTATAAGGCACACTTAAAGGTGGTAACAGGTGTCTTCCTCTACTCGGATTTGGCTGTCAATTTTTTTCTACACTTTTAGGAGTATTTTGTGCAAGAATTTGCATTAAAATCATCTGCCTAAGAAAAATTGAATTTTTTTGGGAACTTTTTTATTTTTTTGGATTTTTGGGTTGGATGAGTTTTTGGTGGTAATAGGTGTGTTCCTCTACTCGGATTTGGCTGTCAATTTTTTTCTACACTTTTAGGAGTATTTTGTGCAAGAATTTGCATTAAAATCATCTGCCTAAGAAAAATTGAATTTTTTTGGGAACTTTTTTATTTTTTTGGATTTTTGGGTTGGATGAGTTTTTGGTGGTAATAGGTGTGTTCCTCTACTCGGATTTGGCTGTCAATTTTTTTCTACACTTTTAGGAGTATTTTGTGCAAGAATTTGCATTAAAATCTTCTGCCTAAGAAAAATTGAATTTTTTTGCTAACTTTTTTATTTTTTTGCATTTTTGGGTTGGATGAGTTTTTGGTGGTAATAGGTGTGTTCCTCTACTCGGATTTGGCTGTCAATTTTTTTCTACACTTTTAGGAGTATTTTGTGCAAGAATTTGCATTAAAATCTTCTGCCTAAGAAAAATTGAATTTTTTTGGGAACTTTTTTATTTTTTTGGATTTTTGGGTTGGATGAGTTTTTGGTGGTAATAGGTGTGTTCCTCTACTCGGATTTGGCTGTCAATTTTTTTCTACACTTTTAGGAGTATTTTGTGCAAGAATTTGCATTAAAATCTTCTGCCTAAGAAAAATTGAATTTTTTTGGGAACTTTTTTATTTTTTTGGATTTTTGGGTTGGATGAGTTTTTGGTGGTAATAGGTGTGTTCCTCTACTCGGATTTGGCTGTCAATTTTTTTCTACACTTTTAGGAGTATTTTGTGCAAGAATTTGCATTAAAATCTTCTGCCTAAGAAAAATTGAATTTTTTTGGGAACTTTTTTATTTTTTTGGATTTTTGGGTTGGATGAGTTTTTGGTGGTAATAGGTGTGTTCCTCTACTCGGATTTGGCTGTCAATTTTTTTCTACACTTTTAGGAGTATTTTGTGCAAGAATTTGCATTAAAATCTTCTGCCTAAGAAAAATTGAATTTTTTTGGGAACTTTTTTATTTTTTTGGATTTTTGGGTTGGATGAGTTTTTGGTGGTAATAGGTGTGTTCCTCTACTCGGATTTGGCTGTCAATTTTTTTCTACACTTTTAGGAGTATTTTGTGCAAGAATTTGCATTAAAATCTTCTGCCTAAGAAAAATTGAATTTTTTTGGGAACTTTTTTATTTTTTTGGATTTTTGGGTTGGATGAGTTTTTGGTGGTAATAGGTGTGTTCCTCTACTCGGATTTGGCTGTCAATTTTTTTCTACACTTTTAGGAGTATTTTGTGCAAGAATTTGCATTAAAATCTTCTGCCTAAGAAAAATTGAATTTTTTTGCTAACTTTTTTATTTTTTTGCATTTTTGGGTTGGATGAGTTTTTGGTGGTAATAGGTGTGTTCCTCTACTCGGATTTGGCTGTCAATTTTTTTCTACACTTTTAGGAGTATTTTGTGCAAGAATTTGCATTAAAATCTTCTGCCTAAGAAAAATTGAATTTTTTTGGGAACTTTTTTATTTTTTTGGATTTTTGGGTTGGATGAGTTTTTGGTGGTAATAGGTGTGTTCCTCTACTCGGATTTGGCTGTCAATTTTTTTCTACACTTTTAGGAGTATTTTGTGCAAGAATTTGCATTAAAATCTTCTGCCTAAGAAAAATTGAATTTTTTTGCTAACTTTTTTATTTTTTTGCATTTTTGGGTTGGATGAGTTTTTGGTGGTAATAGGTGTCTTCCTCTACTCGGATTTGGCTGTCAATTTTTTTCTACACTTTTAGGAGTATTTTGTGCAAGAATTTGCATTAAAATCTTCTGCCTAAGAAAAATTGAATTTTTTTGGGAACTTTTTTATTTTTTTGGATTTTTGGGTTGGACGAGTTTTTGGTGGTAATAGGTGTGTTCCTCTACTCGGATTTGGCTGTCAATTTTTTTCTACACTTTTAGGAGTATTTTGTGCAAGAATTTGCATTAAAATCTTCTGCCTAAGAAAAATTGAATTTTTTTGGGAACTTTTTTATTTTTTTGGATTTTTGGGTTGGATGAGTTTTTGGTGGTAATAGGTGTGTTCCTCTACTCGGATTTGGCTGTCAATTTTTTTCTACACTTTTAGGAGTATTTTGTGCAAGAATTTGCATTAAAATCTTCTGCCTAAGAAAAATTGAATTTTTTTGGGAACTTTTTTATTTTTTTGGATTTTTGGGTTGGACGAGTTTTTGGTGGTAATAGGTGTGTTCCTCTACTCGGATTTGGCTGTCAATTTTTTTCTACACTTTTAGGAGTATTTTGTGCAAGAATTTGCATTAAAATCTTCTGCCTAAGAAAAATTGAATTTTTTTGGGAACTTTTTTATTTTTTTGGATTTTTGGGTTGGATGAGTTTTTGGTGGTAATAGGTGTGTTCCTCTACTCGGATTTGGCTGTCAATTTTTTTCTACACTTTTAGGAGTATTTTGTGCAAGAATTTGCATTAAAATCTTCTGCCTAAGAAAAATTGAATTTTTTTGGGAACTTTTTTATTTTTTTGGATTTTTGGGTTGGATGAGTTTTTGGTGGTAATAGGTGTGTTCCTCTACTCGGATTTGGCTGTCAATTTTTTTCTACACTTTTAGGAGTATTTTGTGCAAGAATTTGCATTAAAATCTTCTGCCTAAGAAAAATTGAATTTTTTTGCTAACTTTTTTATTTTTTTGCATTTTTGGGTTGGATGAGTTTTTGGTGGTAATAGGTGTCTTCCTCTACTCGTATTTGTCTGTCAATTTTTTTCTACACTTTTAGGAGTATTTTGTGCAAGAATTTGCATTAAAATCTTCTGCCTAAGAAAAATTGAATTTTTTTGGGAACTTTTTTATTTTTTTGGATTTTTGGGTTGGATGAGTTTTTGGTGGTAATAGGTGTGTTCCTCTACTCGGATTTGGCTGTCAATTTTTTTCTACACTTTTAGGAGTATTTTGTGCAAGAATTTGCATTAAAATCTTCTGCCTAAGAAAAATTGAATTTTTTTGGGAACTTTTTTATTTTTTTGGATTTTTGGGTTGGATGAGTTTTTGGTGGTAATAGGTGTGTTCCTCTACTCGGATTTGGCTGTCAATTTTTTTCTACACTTTTAGGAGTATTTTGTGCAAGAATTTGCATTAAAATCTTCTGCCTAAGAAAAATTGAATTTTTTTGGGAACTTTTTTATTTTTTTGGATTTTTGGGTTGGATGAGTTTTTGGTGGTAATAGGTGTGTTCCTCTACTCGGATTTGGCTGTCAATTTTTTTCTACACTTTTAGGAGTATTTTGTGCAAGAATTTGCATTAAAATCTTCTGCCTAAGAAAAATTGAATTTTTTTGGGAACTTTTTTATTTTTTTGGATTTTTGGGTTGGATGAGTTTTTGGTGGTAATAGGTGTGTTCCTCTACTCGTATTTGGCTGTCAATTTTTTTCTACACTTTTAGGAGTATTTTGTGCAAGAATTTGCATTAAAATCTTCTGCCTAAGAAAAATTGAATTTTTTTGGGAACTTTTTTATTTTTTTGGATTTTTGGGTTGGATGAGTTTTTGGTGGTAATAGGTGTGTTCCTCTACTCGGATTTGGCTGTCAATTTTTTTCTACACTTTTAGGAGTATTTTGTGCAAGAATTTGCATTAAAATCTTCTGCCTAAGAAAAATTGAATTTTTTTGGGAACTTTTTTATTTTTTTGGATTTTTGGGTTGGATGAGTTTTTGGTGGTAATAGGTGTGTTCCTCTACTCGGATTTGGCTGTCAATTTTTTTCTACACTTTTAGGAGTATTTTGTGCAAGAATTTGCATTAAAATCTTCTGCCTAAGAAAAATTGAATTTTTTTGGGAACTTTTTTATTTTTTTGGATTTTTGGGTTGGATGAGTTTTTGGTGGTAATAGGTGTGTTCCTCTACTCGGATTTGGCTGTCAATTTTTTTCTACACTTTTAGGAGTATTTTGTGCAAGAATTTGCATTAAAATCTTCTGCCTAAGAAAAATTGAATTTTTTTGGGAACTTTTTTATTTTTTTGGATTTTTGGGTTGGACGAGTTTTTGGTGGTAATAGGTGTGTTCCTCTACTCGGATTTGGCTGTCAATTTTTTTCTACACTTTTAGGAGTATTTTGTGCAAGAATTTGCATTAAAATCTTCTGCCTAAGAAAAATTGAATTTTTTTGGGAACTTTTTTATTTTTTTGGATTTTTGGGTTGGATGAGTTTTTGGTGGTAATAGGTGTGTTCCTCTACTCGGATTTGGCTGTCAATTTTTTTCTACACTTTTAGGAGTATTTTGTGCAAGAATTTGCATTAAAATCTTCTGCCTAAGAAAAATTGAATTTTTTTGGGAACTTTTTTATTTTTTTGGATTTTTAGGTTGGATGAGTTTTTGGTGGTAATAGGTGTGTTCCTCTACTCGTATTTGTCTGTCAATTTTTTTCTACACTTTTAGGAGTATTTTGTGCAAGAATTTGCATTAAAATCTTCTGCCTAAGAAAAATTGAATTTTTTTGGGAACTTTTTTATTTTTTTGGATTTTTGGGTTGGATGAGTTTTTGGTGGTAATAGGTGTCTTCCTCTACTCGTATTTGTCTGTCAATTTTTTTCTACACTTTTAGGAGTATTTTGTGCAAGAATTTGCATTAAAATCTTCTGCCTAAGAAAAATTGAATTTTTTTGGGAACTTTTTTATTTTTTTGGATTTTTAGGTTGGATGAGTTTTTGGTGGTAATAGGTGTCTTCCTCTACTCGTATTTGTCTGTCAATTTTTTTCTACACTTTTAGGAGTATTTTGTGCAAGAATTTGCATTAAAATCTTCTGCCTAAGAAAAATTGAATTTTTTTGGGAACTTTTTTATTTTTTTGGATTTTTAGGTTGGATGAGTTTTTGGTGGTAATAGGTGTGTTCCTCTACTCGGATTTGGCTGTCAATTTTTTTCTACACTTTTAGGAGTATTTTGTGCAAGAATTTGCATTAAAATCTTCTGCCTAAGAAAAATTGAATTTTTTTGGGAACTTTTTTATTTTTTTGGATTTTTAGGTTGGATGAGTTTTTGGTGGTAATAGGTGTGTTCCTCTACTCGGATTTGGCTGTCAATTTTTTTCTACACTTTTAGGAGTATTTTGTGCAAGAATTTGCATTAAAATCTTCTGCCTAAGAAAAATTGAATTTTTTTGGGAACTTTTTTATTTTTTTGGATTTTTGGGTTGGATGAGTTTTTGGTGGTAATAGGTGTGTTCCTCTACTCGGATTTGGCTGTCAATTTTTTTCTACACTTTTAGGAGTATTTTGTGCAAGAATTTGCATTAAAATCTTCTGCCTAAGAAAAATTGAATTTTTTTGGGAACTTTTTTATTTTTTTGGATTTTTGGGTTGGATGAGTTTTTGGTGGTAATAGGTGTGTTCCTCTACTCGGATTTGGCTGTCAATTTTTTTCTACACTTTTAGGAGTATTTTGTGCAAGAATTTGCATTAAAATCTTCTGCCTAAGAAAAATTGAATTTTTTTGGGAACTTTTTTATTTTTTTGGATTTTTGGGTTGGATGAGTTTTTGGTGGTAATAGGTGTGTTCCTCTACTCGGATTTGGCTGTCAATTTTTTTCTACACTTTTAGGAGTATTTTGTGCAAGAATTTGCATTAAAATCTTCTGCCTAAGAAAAATTGAATTTTTTTGCTAACTTTTTTATTTTTTTGCATTTTTGGGTTGGATGAGTTTTTGGTGGTAATAGGTGTCTTCCTCTACTCGTATTTGTCTGTCAATTTTTTTCTACACTTTTAGGAGTATTTTGTGCAAGAATTTGCATTAAAATCTTCTGCCTAAGAAAAATTGAATTTTTTTGGGAACTTTTTTATTTTTTTGGATTTTTGGGTTGGATGAGTTTTTGGTGGTAATAGGTGTGTTCCTCTACTCGGATTTGGCTGTCAATTTTTTTCTACACTTTTAGGAGTATTTTGTGCAAGAATTTGCATTAAAATCTTCTGCCTAAGAAAAATTGAATTTTTTTGGGAACTTTTTTATTTTTTTGGATTTTTGGGTTGGATGAGTTTTTGGTGGTAATAGGTGTGTTCCTCTACTCGGATTTGGCTGTCAATTTTTTTCTACACTTTTAGGAGTATTTTGTGCAAGAATTTGCATTAAAATCTTCTGCCTAAGAAAAATTGAATTTTTTTGGGAACTTTTTTATTTTTTTGGATTTTTGGGTTGGATGAGTTTTTGGTGGTAATAGGTGTGTTCCTCTACTCGGATTTGGCTGTCAATTTTTTTCTACACTTTTAGGAGTATTTTGTGCAAGAATTTGCATTAAAATCTTCTGCCTAAGAAAAATTGAATTTTTTTGGGAACTTTTTTATTTTTTTGGATTTTTGGGTTGGATGAGTTTTTGGTGGTAATAGGTGTGTTCCTCTACTCGGATTTGGCTGTCAATTTTTTTCTACACTTTTAGGAGTATTTTGTGCAAGAATTTGCATTAAAATCTTCTGCCTAAGAAAAATTGAATTTTTTTGGGAACTTTTTTATTTTTTTGGATTTTTGGGTTGGATGAGTTTTTGGTGGTAATAGGTGTGTTCCTCTACTCGGATTTGGCTGTCAATTTTTTTCTACACTTTTAGGAGTATTTTGTGCAAGAATTTGCATTAAAATCTTCTGCCTAAGAAAAATTGAATTGTTTGGGAACTTTTTTATTTTTTTGGATTTTTGGGGTGGATGAGTTTTTGGTGGTAATAGGTGTGTTCCTCTACTCGGATTTGGCTGTCAATTTTTTTCTACACTTTTAGGAGTATTTTGTGCAAGAATTTGCATTAAAATCTTCTGCCTAAGAAAAATTGAATTTTTTTGCTAACTTTTTTATTTTTTTGCATTTTTGGGTTGGATGAGTTTTTGGTGGTAATAGGTGTCTTCCTCTACTCGTATTTGTCTGTCAATTTTTTTCTACACTTTTAGGAGTATTTTGTGCAAGAATTTGCATTAAAATCTTCTGCCTAAGAAAAATTGAATTTTTTTGCTAACTTTTTTATTTTTTTGCATTTTTGGGTTGGATGAGTTTTTGGTGGTAATAGGTGTGTTCCTCTACTCGGATTTGGCTGTCAATTTTTTTCTACACTTTTAGGAGTATTTTGTGCAAGAATTTGCATTAAAATCTTCTGCCTAAGAAAAATTGAATTTTTTTGGGAACTTTTTTATTTTTTTGGATTTTTGGGTTGGATGAGTTTTTGGTGGTAATAGGTGTGTTCCTCTACTCGGATTTGGCTGTCAATTTTTTTCTACACTTTTAGGAGTATTTTGTGCAAGAATTTGCATTAAAATCTTCTGCCTAAGAAAAATTGAATTTTTTTGGGAACTTTTTTATTTTTTTGGATTTTTGGGTTGGATGAGTTTTTGGTGGTAATAGGTGTGTTCCTCTACTCGGATTTGACTGTCAATTTTTTTCTACACTTTTAGGAGTATTTTGTGCAAGAATTTGCATTAAAATCTTCTGCCTAAGAAAAATTGAATTTTTTTGGGAACTTTTTTATTTTTTTGGATTTTTGGGTTGGACGAGTTTTTGGTGGTAATAGGTGTGTTCCTCTACTCGGATTTGGCTGTCAATTTTTTTCTACACTTTTAGGAGTATTTTGTGCAAGAATTTGCATTAAAATCTTCTGCCTAAGAAAAATTGAATTTTTTTGGGAACTTTTTTATTTTTTTGGATTTTTGGGTTGGATGAGTTTTTGGTGGTAATAGGTGTGTTCCTCTACTCGGATTTGGCTGTCAATTTTTTTCTACACTTTTAGGAGTATTTTGTGCAAGAATTTGCATTAAAATCTTCTGCCTAAGAAAAATTGAATTTTTTTGGGAACTTTTTTATTTTTTTGGATTTTTGGGTTGGATGAGTTTTTGGTGGTAATAGGTGTCTTCCTCTACTCGTATTTGTCTGTCAATTTTTTTCTACACTTTTAGGAGTATTTTGTGCAAGAATTTGCATTAAAATCTTCTGCCTAAGAAAAATTGAATTTTTTTGGGAACTTTTTTATTTTTTTGGATTTTTGGGTTGGATGAGTTTTTGGTGGTAATAGGTGTGTTCCTCTACTCGGATTTGGCTGTCAATTTTTTTCTACACTTTTAGGAGTATTTTGTGCAAGAATTTGCATTAAAATCTTCTGCCTAAGAAAAATTGAATTTTTTTGGGAACTTTTTTATTTTTTTGGATTTTTGGGTTGGATGAGTTTTTGGTGGTAATAGGTGTGTTCCTCTACTCGGATTTGGCTGTCAATTTTTTTCTACACTTTTAGGAGTATTTTGTGCAAGAATTTGCATTAAAATCTTCTGCCTAAGAAAAATTGAATTTTTTTGGGAACTTTTTTATTTTTTTGGATTTTTGGGTTGGATGAGTTTTTGGTGGTAATAGGTGTGTTCCTCTACTCGGATTTGGCTGTCAATTTTTTTCTACACTTTTAGGAGTATTTTGTGCAAGAATTTGCATTAAAATCTTCTGCCTAAGAAAAATTGAATTTTTTTGGGAACTTTTTTATTTTTTTGGATTTTTGGGTTGGATGAGTTTTTGGTGGTAATAGGTGTGTTCCTCTACTCGTATTTGTCTGTCAATTTTTTTCTACACTTTTAGGAGTATTTTGTGCAAGAATTTGCATTAAAATCTTCTGCCTAAGAAAAATTGAATTTTTTTGGGAACTTTTTTATTTTTTTGGA
The DNA here is from genome assembly GCF_019393585.1 of Leptopilina boulardi. NCBI lineage: Eukaryota > Metazoa > Arthropoda > Insecta > Hymenoptera > Figitidae > Leptopilina > Leptopilina boulardi. Next base: position 703,587 of record NW_026138025.1, read on the forward strand.
TTTTTGGGTTGGATGAGTTTTTGGTGGTAATAGGTGTGTTCCTCTACTCGGATTTGGCTGTCAATTTTTTTCTACACTTTTAGGAGTATTTTGTGCAAGAATTTGCATTAAAATCTTCTGCCTAAGAAAAATTGAATTTTTTTGGGAACTTTTTTATTTTTTTGGATTTTTGGGTTGGATGAGTTTTTGGTGGTAATAGGTGTGTTCCTCTACTCGGATTTGGCTGTCAATTTTTTTCTACACTTTTAGGAGTATTTTGTGCAAGAATTTGCATTAAAATCTTCTGCCTAAGAAAAATTGAATTTTTTTGGGAACTTTTTTATTTTTTTGGATTTTTGGGTTGGATGAGTTTTTGGTGGTAATAGGTGTGTTCCTCTACTCGGATTTGGCTGTCAATTTTTTTCTACACTTTTAGGAGTATTTTGTGCAAGAATTTGCATTAAAATCTTCTGCCTAAGAAAAATTGAATTTTTTTGGGAACTTTTTTATTTTTTTGGATTTTTGGGTTGGACGAGTTTTTGGTGGTAATAGGTGTGTTCCTCTACTCGGATTTGGCTGTCAATTTTTTTCTACACTTTTAGGAGTATTTTGTGCAAGAATTTGCATTAAATTCTTCTGCCTAAGAAAAATTGAATTTTTTTGGGAACTTTTTTATTTTTTTGGATTTTTGGGTTGGATGAGTTTTTGGTGGTAATAGGTGTGTTCCTCTACTCGGATTTGACTGTCAATTTTTTTCTACACTTTTAGGAGTATTTTGTGCAAGAATTTGCATTAAAATCTTCTGCCTAAGAAAAATTGAATTTTTTTGGGAACTTTTTTATTTTTTTGGATTTTTGGGTTGGATGAGTTTTTGGTGGTAATAGGTGTGTTCCTCTACTCGGATTTGGCTGTCAATTTTTTTCTACACTTTTAGGAGTATTTTGTGCAAGAATTTGCATTAAAATCTTCTGCCTAAGAAAAATTGAATTTTTTTGGGAACTTTTTTATTTTTTTGGATTTTTGGGTTGGATGAGTTTTTGGTGGTAATAGGTGTGTTCCTCTACTCGGATTTGGCTGTCAATTTTTTTCTACACTTTTAGGAGTATTTTGTGCAAGAATTTGCATTAAAATCTTCTGCCTAAGAAAAATTGAATTTTTTTGGGAACTTTTTTATTTTTTTGGATTTTTGGGTTGGATGAGTTTTTGGTGGTAATAGGTGTGTTCCTCTACTCGGATTTGGCTGTCAATTTTTTTCTACACTTTTAGGAGTATTTTGTGCAAGAATTTGCATTAAAATCTTCTGCCTAAGAAAAATTGAATTTTTTTGGGAACTTTTTTATTTTTTTGGATTTTTGGGTTGGATGAGTTTTTGGTGGTAATAGGTGTGTTCCTCTACTCGGATTTGGCTGTCAATTTTTTTCTACACTTTTAGGAGTATTTTGTGCAAGAATTTGCATTAAAATCTTCTGCCTAAGAAAAATTGAATTTTTTTGGGAACTTTTTTATTTTTTTGGATTTTTGGGTTGGATGAGTTTTTGGTGGTAATAGGTGTGTTCCTCTACTCGGATTTGGCTGTCAATTTTTTTCTACACTTTTAGGAGTATTTTGTGCAAGAATTTGCATTAAAATCTTCTGCCTAAGAAAAATTGAATTTTTTTGGGAACTTTTTTATTTTTTTGGATTTTTGGGTTGGATGAGTTTTTGGTGGTAATAGGTGTGTTCCTCTACTCGGATTTGGCTGTCAATTTTTTTCTACACTTTTAGGAGTATTTTGTGCAAGAATTTGCATTAAAATCTTCTGCCTAAGAAAAATTGAATTTTTTTGGGAACTTTTTTATTTTTTTGGATTTTTGGGTTGGATGAGTTTTTGGTGGTAATAGGTGTGTTCCTCTACTCGGATTTGGCTGTCAATTTTTTTCTACACTTTTAGGAGTATTTTGTGCAAGAATTTGCATTAAAATCTTCTGCCTAAGAAAAATTGAATTTTTTTGGGAACTTTTTTATTTTTTTGGATTTTTGGGTTGGATGAGTTTTTGGTGGTAATAGGTGTGTTCCTCTACTCGGATTTGGCTGTCAATTTTTTTCTACACTTTTAGGAGTATTTTGTGCAAGAATTTGCATTAAAATCTTCTGCCTAAGAAAAATTGAATTTTTTTGGGAACTTTTTTATTTTTTTGGATTTTTGGGTTGGATGAGTTTTTGGTGGTAATAGGTGTGTTCCTCTACTCGGATTTGGCTGTCAATTTTTTTCTACACTTTTAGGAGTATTTTGTGCAAGAATTTGCATTAAAATCTTCTGCCTAAGAAAAATTGAATTTTTTTGGGAACTTTTTTATTTTTTTGGATTTTTGGGTTGGATGAGTTTTTGGTGGTAATAGGTGTGTTCCTCTACTCGGATTTGGCTGTCAATTTTTTTCTACACTTTTAGGAGTATTTTGTGCAAGAATTTGCATTAAAATCTTCTGCCTAAGAAAAATTGAATTTTTTTGGGAACTTTTTTATTTTTTTGGATTTTTGGGTTGGATGAGTTTTTGGTGGTAATAGGTGTGTTCCTCTACTCGGATTTGGCTGTCAATTTTTTTCTACACTTTTAGGAGTATTTTGTGCAAGAATTTGCATTAAAATCTTCTGCCTAAGAAAAATTGAATTTTTTTGGGAACTTTTTTATTTTTTTGGATTTTTGGGTTGGATGAGTTTTTGGTGGTAATAGGTGTGTTCCTCTACTCGTATTTGGCTGTCAATTTTTTTCTACACTTTTAGGAGTATTTTGTGCAAGAATTTGCATTAAAATCTTCTGCCTAAGAAAAATTGAATTTTTTTGGGAACTTTTTTATTTTTTTGGATTTTTGGGTTGGATGAGTTTTTGGTGGTAATAGGTGTGTTCCTCTACTCGGATTTGGCTGTCAATTTTTTTCTACACTTTTAGGAGTATTTTGTGCAAGAATTTGCATTAAAATCTTCTGCCTAAGAAAAATTGAATTTTTTTGGGAACTTTTTTATTTTTTTGGATTTTTAGGTTGGATGAGTTTTTGGTGGTAATAGGTGTGTTCCTCTACTCGGATTTGGCTGTCAATTTTTTTCTACACTTTTAGGAGTATTTTGTGCAAGAATTTGCATTAAAATCTTCTGCCTAAGAAAAATTGAATTTTTTTGGGAACTTTTTTATTTTTTTGGATTTTTGGGTTGGATGAGTTTTTGGTGGTAATAGGTGTGTTCCTCTACTCGGATTTGGCTGTCAATTTTTTTCTACACTTTTAGGAGTATTTTGTGCAAGAATTTGCATTAAAATCTTCTGCCTAAGAAAAATTGAATTTTTTTGGGAACTTTTTTATTTTTTTGGATTTTTGGGTTGGATGAGTTTTTGGTGGTAATAGGTGTGTTCCTCTACTCGGATTTGGCTGTCAATTTTTTTCTACACTTTTAGGAGTATTTTGTGCAAGAATTTGCATTAAAATCTTCTGCCTAAGAAAAATTGAATTTTTTTGGGAACTTTTTTATTTTTTTGGATTTTTGGGTTGGATGAGTTTTTGGTGGTAATAGGTGTGTTCCTCTACTCGGATTTGGCTGTCAATTTTTTTCTACACTTTTAGGAGTATTTTGTGCAAGAATTTGCATTAAAATCTTCTGCCTAAGAAAAATTGAATTTTTTTGGGAACTTTTTTATTTTTTTGGATTTTTGGGTTGGATGAGTTTTTGGTGGTAATAGGTGTGTTCCTCTACTCGGATTTGGCTGTCAATTTTTTTCTACACTTTTAGGAGTATTTTGTGCAAGAATTTGCATTAAAATCTTCTGCCTAAGAAAAATTGAATTTTTTTGGGAACTTTTTTATTTTTTTGGATTTTTGGGTTGGATGAGTTTTTGGTGGTAATAGGTGTGTTCCTCTACTCGGATTTGACTGTCAATTTTTTTCTACACTTTTAGGAGTATTTTGTGCAAGAATTTGCATTAAAATCTTCTGCCTAAGAAAAATTGAATTTTTTTGGGAACTTTTTTATTTTTTTGGATTTTTGGGTTGGATGAGTTTTTGGTGGTAATAGGTGTGTTCCTCTACTCGGATTTGGCTGTCAATTTTTTTCTACACTTTTAGGAGTATTTTGTGCAAGAATTTGCATTAAAATCTTCTGCCTAAGAAAAATTGAATTTTTTTGGGAACTTTTTTATTTTTTTGGATTTTTGGGTTGGATGAGTTTTTGGTGGTAATAGGTGTGTTCCTCTACTCGGATTTGGCTGTCAATTTTTTTCTACACTTTTAGGAGTATTTTGTGCAAGAATTTGCATTAAAATCTTCTGCCTAAGAAAAATTGAATTTTTTTGGGAACTTTTTTATTTTTTTGGATTTTTGGGTTGGATGAGTTTTTGGTGGTAATAGGTGTGTTCCTCTACTCGGATTTGGCTGTCAATTTTTTTCTACACTTTTAGGAGTATTTTGTGCAAGAATTTGCATTAAAATCTTCTGCCTAAGAAAAATTGAATTTTTTTGGGAACTTTTTTATTTTTTTGGATTTTTGGGTTGGATGAGTTTTTGGTGGTAATAGGTGTGTTCCTCTACTCGGATTTGGCTGTCAATTTTTTTCTACACTTTTAGGAGTATTTTGTGCAAGAATTTGCATTAAAATCTTCTGCCTAAGAAAAATTGAATTTTTTTGGGAACTTTTTTATTTTTTTGGATTTTTGGGTTGGATGAGTTTTTGGTGGTAATAGGTGTGTTCCTCTACTCGGATTTGGCTGTCAATTTTTTTCTACACTTTTAGGAGTATTTTGTGCAAGAATTTGCATTAAAATCTTCTGCCTAAGAAAAATTGAATTTTTTTGGGAACTTTTTTATTTTTTTGGATTTTTGGGTTGGATGAGTTTTTGGTGGTAA